>NC_051156.1:67697412-67907234 GCF_013339745.2 Dermacentor silvarum
GACCTCAGCGCTTTGGAAAGGGAATTTGGGGCACCACATGGGAAATTGCCACTATTGGGAATGGCCCAGGCCTACTTCTTTTGTGCTCATGAGGGTTTTGACTGGTATTTAGAGCACAGGCTCCTCTCCCTGAAGAAAGCCGAACGCCATGCTGGGGTACACTTGTGTCCATTTGAATCAGTGGGCGTTGTGCAGTGGTAGAAATTTAACCTACGACTTCCTGCGGCCGAGGAGGGCAATCTACAACAAGGGCAATCAAACAAATGCACTTTACATGTGAAGTAGCGGGAGCCATTTTGACAAGACAAACTGAGCTGATGCACTCACCAAAGTAGCAGGGCAAAAAATTCTCTTGGGAAAGTTTCACCCACTGGAGACAGGCAGGTAATTGTGTTGTGACCCTATGTGAATGAGTAGGCCAATAGTAAAAGGTCGCTTGAAAGCACGGCTATATGTTTGCATCAGGCGCTGCCGGACACAGCGCAACGAAATTAGAAGCCTGAAGTACCTTTCTACTGCTTGGTAAGTTTGCCCATCAGTAAATGCCTTCGTGCAAGCAGTCCCTGTTCTGGCCTCTTGCTTCAGCTCACATCCCCCCAGACAACTTGCTGAAGTAGGCTCAATCACAAAACTTGGATACATCACAGGATGCATTCATACTGCAGTTATGCTAATGTCACATGGCGCTCAAGTTTGAAGCTGGCCACCCACATTCCCTCTAAAGTATTATTGAAATTCATTCTATTGTCGATTTGCCATTAATATTTGGTCAGAGGTACCACTGTATTTAAACAAATTTAACATTATCATGACTTCAGCTGTGAAAACTTTTCAGTATATGTGAAAACTTCCTTGTGGTTACAGCATTTATAAAATATTGTGGACAGGTACATGAATATTTAGCTCATGTATGATGCCCATGTGCTACATAAACATTTTATGAAAGCATCTAGGGCTGGGATAGTGTAATTATTCTATTGGGGGGGAACTGTCTTGTGCGTTGTAAGGGTAGCATTCTGCCTACATGATCATGATTGGCTGGCTATGTGCAGTGGATGATAAGAATGGAATATAGAAATGAAGGGAAAGGAATCACTACAGTATACCAGTCCTGCTGATACTTTGCAGCATACTTCTTGTGGAACGAGCATACGCACTAGGTATTTTTTGTGCATTTGTTTATTCCTATTTTAAACACTTAAGAAAATGACACAAAGTGGAAGGCTATGTTATATGCAGGGTAAAATCTTAAGTTAATTTCCACAGCCACCTAGTTCAGCCTAATCTACGGCACACTAAGATTGTGTCGAAAAGCCAGCTACCAAAGAATCAAACAAAGGTGTAACTTACAAGAATGGACAAGTCTTATTTTCGAACCTTGAAAACATACATTTCAAATAAGAATTTAAGCTTAAGAAATCTTCACTTCTGGCTGGCCCTCCAGTTTCTTAAACTTCAGTAGTGTCGTCCCATAGTAGGTGGTCCTCAGTGGTGTCACTTGAGCTTCAGATGCCAGTTCTCTTGAAGCTTTTGATGACACTGTCATCAGAAATCATGTTCTGTGCCTCTAGGACCAATGGACACAACAGTTCCACTGGCAGCCTTCTAAACTTGCCTCCCGGTGCCAGGGAATGATCACAAATACTGAAAGTCTGTGATTGTTTGTATGTAGAAGGCAGCTGCTGACATGTTCTCATGAAGCCCATGCCGCCACATGAAGCACATCATCCAGTTGCTGCTTGCGTTGAAGTTTGTAGTTGGAATGCCCTGCTTCCTTGTAAGTCGGCGAGCGTCCTTCTGTATCATTTAAATTTACACAGCACACTCATGAAGCCCATGCCGCCACATGAAGCACATCATCCAGTCGCTGCTTGCATTGAAGTTTGTAGTTGGAATGCCCTGCTTCCTTGTAAGTCGGCGAGCCTCCTTCTGTATCATCTAAATTTACACAGAACAGCTGTCCAGAGGCTTCTGAGCTATAAAGCACTGCTACTTCAACTTGCGAGTAAAAATCAGTCTTGGGTCAGCGGAAATTCCTGCTTGCCTTGCTGGTAGCATTCAGCTTTTCATGCGGCCATCTCTAACGGCAGATGTGTACTTTGCTGACGCCGAAGTACCTTCTGAATTAACGACTGCCATTCTACAAAGCATGTTGAAATGCTTTGAGCTTGAAGTGGGTGCTGTAGCTAGCTTGCGACCTTATGTGGCACGCTAGCATACTGATCACTCCATGCATGCGCGGCATGACCTGTCTAGACTGACAAAAAAAGGGGAAAATACTAGCTTTGTGCATATAGCACTAAATAGCTCCAGTGCTGGTACTGCCACTGGCATCCGCAGCTGGCCATTATCATCAGTCGAAGTCAAAACCAGGCCACCGGTTGCAGTGTTGAGTTGTAAGTGTGGTCATTGTGTGGGAGGGGGGAAAATATGTGAATTTTCATAATGTGCAAACTTACGGTGTGTACTATTATTAATTAACCAAGCAGGTATGCAGGAAGGCCTATGTTGGGATTATTGCTGCTATTCAATAGGAATCTGTGTAATGAAAACAGCTTGGTGTGCCTGGCCTACAATTACTTGAAAATATGCATTTGCTTCCAATTGGCCCTTCACCAGCCACAAAGCTGGCTTCAAAACAGTCAAATATTACTTGTGCTGCTTTCACCACTTGTTAGTCTTTTAATGTTTATGCTCAATTCCTCATTTCTCAGTGTATTAATCAACACAACGAGTATTGTACTTAGTCTTCTGTCATATGGCAATAATGGTTCATTTGTTTGTGCAGCTGTTTTCACAACGCGGACGACACCGTGTCAAAGGAAGTTATGGAAAAGAGACTGAAAGCAGTGCACTGGTACCCCTTGCAGCAATTGGGTAATGTGCTGTAGTAGTGAACTTTGCAATAAAGTTTTATCTCTGTTCATATTGCTTTCAGATGTTATAAATGTGATTTCCACATCACACACATACCATGACCTGAAGTTTTGGATGGAATGGTGATCATATTTATGCAGTGAGCCATCTTAAGTGCCGACTGGCATACTCTAGTGTTCAAAGGCACTGAATATATTCTAATTAAGACTGCAAGACTGTAATGCAATCACAGTCAGAATTCATCAATTCAATAAACAATACACATTTGAACAGTGGTCTCCGGTACAATGGCATACCGACAAACAGTATAATAGGTAGTAGACAGGTAGTAGACTTGTAGGCTTGTAGACCTGCAAACTTGTATGCCGATTGGCTAGTAGACCATCAAGGTCTGAAATTAGGGTTAGCCAACAGACATGTAAGCTGATAGCTGGTTGGAATTTTTTACTGGAGATATTCATATAAAATTCCAGACCCGCCGTAGTGGCTAAGGCGTACGTACGTTGCTCTACTGAACTGGCTCAGGATTGAATCCCGGGCGCGGTGGCATTTCGATGGAAGTGAAATGCACTAGATGCCTGTGTGCCGTATGCATTGGGTGCACATTAAAAACCACAGGGAGTTAAAATAATTCGGAATGCCTCGATCACCAGCGTGTGCCTCATCATAAAATTGTGGTTTTGGCATGTAAAAACCCAGACTTTAATTTATTGAATTTCCAAATATGACCATATACAGGATGTTTCAGCGAACTCTTTCAAAAATTCTTAAAGGTTGCTTGTGGCAGGTAGCACAATTCTAGTTCATGAGCTGGTCTACTCGAAGAGGCGGACGTTACTTCCACAAGAAATTGAAATGCATAATCGAATATTTAACAGAAATTTACTAATTAAGTTTTTAACTAATTACCTGATGGCTCATATTGCAATTTACAAATTGTAGCCTTGGAGTTCGCCAGGCGGATCCACTTGGAACAAATTCTTGGGATGACACCAGTTTCGAGATATAAATTCCCGAACTTTGCGGAGAAACGCATTGGCGTTCCAATTAGTTTCTTAACAAATCGTTGCTTTATGCATTGAAGCACCAAATTAACTGGAACGCCAATGCATTTCTCCGCAAAGTTCGCGAATTAATATCCCGAAACTGGTGTCATCCCGAGCATTCGTTCCAAGTGGATCGCCTTGCGAACTCCCCGGCTTCAATTTGTAAATTGCAATATGGGCCATCAGGTAATTAGTTAAAAACTGAATTAGTGAATTTTTGTTGATTATAGTCGATTATGCATTTCAATTTTTTGTGCAAGTAATGTCCGCCTAGTAGGCCAGCTCATTAACTAGAATTGGGTTATCTGCCACAGGCCACCTTAAATAAATTTTGAAAGTGTTCGCTGAAACACCCTGTATATAAGAGCGCCATATATGGACATACTAAAGCTTTAGAAGTGGCCTTATATAGAAATGTCCCATATATGGGCATATTAAAGATTTGTCAGATATGGCCATATATAGCATATAAGGGTCCCATATATGGACATATTAAAAATTGGGCAGATATGGCCATATATAGCATATAAGGGGGCCATATATGGGGATATTCAAAATTGGGCAGATATGGCCATATATGGCCCTTATATGCCATATATGGCCATATCTGCCCAATTTTTAATATGCCCATATATGGCCTTTTTCATATCAGTCCATATCTGACATTTTCGTAAGGGTTTACTGGCCTTTCAGTCGATGCCTCAAATGTCGCAAATTTGTCCATTACATTCCTGTCGAGAAAGTTGTGTGTTCAAAGTGCTCATTCGCTTCCTGCCTTTGACTATCACGCGCAATGCGTAGACGTGGGTTAGTATCCCACCTGCGGCCAGTTGTTTTATTGCGATAGCAATTATGTGGACACTCAGAAGCAGATTTCTGCCGTCGGCGTCGCCGTCGCCGTCGCCGTGAGGTTCCGTATGACGTCAATGGAGATGAAATCGTCGCCGCGCGCCGAACGCTGTATGTGCGAGTGAAAGGGCGCGAGGGGCGCGCGCTTTCACGGGGAGTGAACGCACGGCGGAGAACAAACGCGCGTTCTGCGCCGTGCTCCCTTAAGGGCTGCAGAAGTAGGCGTCTCTTTCCTCCTTTACAATCACCATATATGTAGAGCAAACGCGCCTTCTTCCAACGCACAAAAGGCCGTGGGGGAGGGGAGGGAGCGGGAGGGAAGGGAGGCGACGTTTAGCTGCGGCACCAAGTGCCTATTTATATCAGAGGCTCCGGCAACAGTCACCAACGCCGCACGCATTTTGAGCGAACGCGGGAAAAACGCCGACGGCGTCGACAACAGTTCTGCGTGTTGACGGTGCTGCTGCATGTCCAAGTTTATACAGCTGATAAAGCTAATATCATTACTCCGTATAGCTCTCTACAAATTTGCTATCGCAATTGATGCTTCGCCTTTCAGGTGAAACTGCGACAAATTTTTTCCATGCACCGTTATGTCCATTTATTTAATTCAAATAAGAACGACAAGCAATTTCCCTTATGCTCTCCTTGCGTTCACTGTTTGTAGACTTCTTATGATATGACTATATATATATATATATATATATATATATATATATATAGGCAATTGGGAGTTTACGCTGAACCCGGTGGAAATATTGTGAACGAAATGCTCACAAGTTTAACAACAGCAAGAATACTATTTTACTAGTACTCAATACTATTGAAAGACATGACCAGGGGAAAAGCTGCTAGAGAAGAAAGAATAACAGTAGATTTAATCAAAGATGGAGGAGATTACATGCTTGAAAAGCTTGCGGCCCTTTATACGCCATGCCTCACAACTTCAAGTGTACCAGACAGCTGGAAGAACGCCAACATTAAACTAATCCATAAGAAGGGAGACGTTAAAGAATTGAAGAATTATAGACCCATTAGCTTGTTTTCAGTGTTGTAAAAAATATTCACCAAGATAATTTCCAATAGAATCAGGGCAACACTTGACTTCCGCCAATCAAGAGAACAGGCTGGCTTCAGGAAGGGACATTCTGCGATGGATAATATCCATGTCATCAATCAGGTACTCGAGAAATCTGCGGAGTACAATCAACTTCTCTATAGAGCTTTCATACATTATGAAAATGCATTTGATTGAGTAGAGATACCAGCAGTCATAGAGGCATTGCGTAATCAAGGAGTACAGGAGGCATACGTGAATATCTTAGCGAACATCTACAGGGATTTTACAGCTGCCTTGGTTCTCCACAAGAAAAGTAGAAAGTTACCTATCAAGAAAGGGGTCAGGTAAGGAGACACAATCTCTCCAATGCTATTCACTGCATGCTTAGAAGTATTCAAGCTCTTAGACTGGGAAGGTTTAGGAGTGAGGATCAACGGCGAATATCTCAGCAACCTTCGGTTTGCAGATGACATTGTCTTATTCAGCAACAATGGAGACGAATTGCAGCAAAGGGTTGAGGACCTTAATCGAAAAAGTGTAAGAAGTTGGTTGAAGATGAATATGCAGAAGACAAAGATAATGTTCAATAGCCTGGCAAGGGAACAAGGAATCAGGATCGCCAGTCAGCCTCTAGAGTCTGTAAAGGAGTACGTTTATCTAGGTGAATAAATCACAGGGGACCCTGATCACGGGAAAGAAATTTAGGGAAGAATAAAATTATGTTAGAGTGCTTACTGCAGGCATTGCCAAATCCTGACTGGGAGCTTACCACTGTCGTTGAAAAGAAAAGTGTACAGTCATTGCATTCTACTGGTGCTTAACATATGGGGCAGAAACTTGGAGGTTAACACAAGAAGCTCCAGAACAAGTTAAGGACCGCACAAAGAGCGATAAAACGAAAAATATTAGGACTAACGTTAATAGACAGGAAGAGAGCGGTGTGGATGAGAGAACAAACGGGGATAGCCGATATTCTAGTTGACATTAAGCGGAAGAAATGGAGCTGGGCAGGCCATGTAATGCGTAGGATGGATAACCGGTGGACCATTAGGGTTACAGAATGGATACCAAGAGAAGGGAAGCGCAGTCGAGGTCGGCGGAAAACAACATGGGATGATGAAGTTGGGAAATTTGCAGGCGCAAGTTTGAATACTCTAGCGCAAGACAGGGGTAATTGGAGATCGCAAGGAGAGGCCTTCGTCCTGCAGTGGACATAAAATATAGGCTGATGACGCTGATCAAATACTATTAGTAAAATAACAGAATTTTTGTTGTTGTGCAATGTCAGAGCATTTCTTTCAGTGTATATATATATATATATATATATATATATATATATGTATATATATGTATGTATATATGTATATATATATACATATATAAATGCGAAGTGCTACTTCGCGGTTATCTGAGGTGTATTTACCCAACAGTTTCGGTCAGGGGACCAACCTTTTTCAAGGTTGGACATGCAGCAGTCTTTTTATATCTGCAGCAGAGAAAGAACACGCCAAAAAAAAGAGAGAAAAGAGAAAGAGGAAAAAAAAGGCAACAAAAAATAACATGAGGGAGAGAGCGGATGGCCAGAGAGATTACGTGTTGGTAACGGGGTTTTCCACACGACGCATTCCTGTCATCATTGCCGGTGGACAGGTCTGATACGGTCCGCGTTACATGCGCTTTTACATGATCGACGACGATGCACAGCGCATTCCCGTTAACAGTGGCAGTTGACATGTCATTGACACGTTCGCCCTTACGCGTGCTTTGACAGACATGATCGAAATCAAATAAGAACGACAAGCAATTTCCCCTATGCTCGCCTTGGTGTCATTGTTTGTTGACTTCTTATGATATGACTTTATATATATATATATATATATATATATATATATATATATATATATATATATATATATATATAAAGCCATATCATAAGAAGTCAATCAGGAGTTTACGCAGTACGCGGTGCAAATATTATGAAAGAATTAATGGCTCACACGTTTAACAACAAAAATAATATTATGTTACTCGTACTAAATACTATTAGTAAAATAATAGTCCTTTTGTTGTAACGGGGTTCTTCACGACGCGTTCCTGTCTTCATTGGCAGTGGACAGGTGTTTGATACAGTCCCCATTATGCGTGCTTTTACACTTGAGTCATCATTGGCACCAGACAGGTCTTTCATATTGTCCTCGTTACAAGCGCTTTTACATGATCGACGACAATGCACGGCGCATTCTTGTCAACAATGGCAGTGAACATGTCATTGACAAGGTCGCTGTTAAGCGTGTTTGACATATATGATTGAAGGGCACGCCTGCCATTTAGAGCTGTACGTGCAAGAAAGAAGAAGGAAAGGCACAAAGAGCTGGTCGTGCCAAACAAAGAAAAGGAATAAAAAACAGAGAAACACGAAAGAAGAAGAAATAAACTGCAAATATAATATTAATAGCGTGGCAAAATAAGTATGAAATAAAAAGCAAGGCATAAAAATGTGGGTGGGTCGGTCCGCTCCCGCACTGGAGTATAGTGGGCATTGTATCAATAACACACACTTGTTCGGTTTGCCTATGTGAGGATTCAGTTCTCATTTAGTTAATTTCACTTATTGACCAAGAAACGAGAGGTTTCCCATGTGTTTATTGAAGCCGTGCGTGATTGTTCTAAACTTGTGGATAAAATATAACTATTTGTTCCCGTTCACGAGAAGAGCGGAAGCCTGACTGGAGAAGAGCGACATGTATGTTGTCAAATGAACGCTCTGGCAGACTGATATGTCTTGAACATAGGAGATGTGGTAGTGCGCGGGTGTGAGCTCTGTGGTTATTTAGACGGAGTGTGAACGCGGTTCAAGTCTGGGCCTATCTACTGTTGGTTGCAGAGTTCACAATGGAGCATGCAGACCACATTGCTACTGTCACAATTTAGAGGTTCCTTAATTTTGAATGTAAAATCAGAGGAAGTAGCCTTAGCAAGGCAGGTTGAAGTCATGTGCTTGCAGACTTTGCAGCGTTGTTTACAGAAGGTTTGCAGCCTGCTTTATTGTTTTGAACCGTGGTTGTTCTAGTTCTGACGAGGATATCTCTTAGATTCCTTCGCAGGCAATAAACAACTCGGGGTGGCACTGTGCAAATTGAAGACAAACGTGTGCTCTGGGGAGCAGACGTTTATATATATATATATATATATATATATATATATATATTATAAGCACTTATGCGGGCTTCATCCTAATCTGTTGAAAACCATAATCAATCATCGGGTCGTGTTCGTTTTGCGTTGGCGCCATCTTTCCTTCTTGGAATAAAGCGTCGTCTCGACTGAGATATTTCAAGTGGTGGAGGTGCTTTAAGATCCCTTCGACCTTAATCCACTTCAAGATCTCTCCTGCAGATACGTTCCGGACGCCGCTTACGCCTAGAGGCCGCCATGTTGCAAGACCAGCCCACAGCGTCCACCAGCTCGGTTCAAGTGCCAGCCACCCCCCTCCCAGCCCTAACAACCGGTATCGCGATCCTGAAATCTTCTCTGGATTGCCTGGTGAGGACGTTGAAGACTGGCTCGACAATGCCGATCATTTCAGCGAGTACAACAACTGGAAGGAGACACCGAGGTTAAAAAACGTACCATTTTACGTCTCTCAAGTAGCCAAGACATGGTTCCTGAATCACGAGAAAGACTTCCGTGATAGGCCTTCTTTCACGAAGCAGCTACGGCGGATTTTTCGCACACCCACGGTTCGTTCGGAAGTTCCGAAAAATAGGCTGTCTGAGCGCATCCAGTATTATGGCGAGTCGTATACCTCGTACATACCTCGTACATGCAGGACATCCTCGCGCTTTGCCGCCGTGTCGACAGTGCCATGCCAAAACTGACCGCGTGCGACGCCTTAATTAATAATTTAATTATGGAGTTCTACGTGCCAAAACCACGATGTGATTTTGAGGCACGCCGTAGTGGGAGAATCCCGAAATTTGGGCCACCTGGGGTTCTTTAACGTGCACCTAAATTCAAGTACACGGGTGTTTTCACATTTCACCCGCATCGAAATGCGGCCGCCGTGGCCGGGATTCGATCGCGCGACCTCGTGCTCAGCAGCCCAACACCATAGCCACTGAGCAACCACGGCGTGTAGTGCCACACTTTCTTGAGAGTATAAGATCTACTGCTTTCAACGCACTCACTGCTCAAAAGCCTTCGACGACGTCGGACGTCGTCTTCGTCTGTCAGTACCTCGACGCCCTGAAATCAATCCGCTTGCAACCGGACTTTTTCGGCAACCCCCTGGCAAACAGTATTGTACTCAGGTCCATCATTCGAGCCATAATTCGTAAGGATTTGCAAGTGCATGGCTCACCACCTTGCAGCAGTGCTCACGTTCCCCCTGCTTCTGCTGACCTGCGCGGCATTATTAAAGAGGAATCGGCCTCCCTGCAGAACGCCCACCATGCCAACGCTTCGCCTTGCCCACAACCGGCTTCTTACGCACAGGTTGCTGCAATGCCAGCCGCACCGTCTCCAATCACACCACCTGCGCCTGTTCACGATCACCTGGTCCCTTTAGTCGTCCGAGCAACGAACCCGCCTTACAACTCTGTCTGGCGTTTTTCAAGGCCTATATGCTATTACTGCGGCTTTCGAGGCCATATCTTCCGGTTTTGCCGACGCCGCCAGCTAAACGAACGTCGTGGTTACGCTGTCCTTGAACGCGACGAGCCACCTTCCCTTCGCGGCTACCGCCCATATGACGATAATCCTCTCGCTCACTGATCTCCATCTCCGGCCGACTTCTCCAACACCACCCACAACACACGTGTCTCGAGACGCCGCTCCGTCGTTCTGTTTCACCACTTCGGCCTGTCTCCCAACTCCCTGTCCAGCGACCTAAAAACTAACTAGTGCAGCTTTTGGAGGGAAAACTGCATAACCGCCAAGTGCTACAAGTCCTCCTGAACGTCCGTCGAATATGTTATTGGTGTCTATGGAGGGTGTGCGGTTGTGAGCTCTGATTGTCATGGGAGCTACTATTTATGTTATGCGTGCGGACCTGTGCTCTCGTCTGCAGAAAGTGAGGACGCCTTATGTTGGATCATAATTGATTGGGGCTAATAGAGCAATCATTCGGCTATCAGCACGCGTCATCATTGATGGTATCCGTCATCACATTAAGTTCGATATTTTATACCCGTGCGCTCATGAACTAGTTTTAGGTTGGGAGTTCCTCGCGCCAGCGTCCGCTTTAATCTCTTGCTGTCAGCGTGTAGTCCATATGAACGAGACCGTTCATTGCAGCGGGAGTGCCGATGAGCCACGACTGCGTTTCCTCACTATTGCCGATTGTGCGCTGCCTCCCGCCTATGAGCCAATCATAACACTCTCTGCTACGGACATCACCAATGACAACGTGTTCATCACTCCTTACGGCCGCTGTCTTGCCCGTGGGATTGCCTTCGCTTCCTGCATGGTGCGGTTCAAAGAAAGCTCTGTACTAATCATCGTCTTGAACACGACCAGACAATCGTTCTACCTGAAGGCTCTGCAGTGACCTGTTATGTGGACACCCAACCAGTCTCTACTTCCTCTTGCCGCCTCGCAAGCTCTTCCTCAACAGGGCAAATCTGCTTCATCTGCCCTTGCTTAATTCCGTGATAAATCCTGACCTTACTGCTTCTCAGAGTAAAGCGTTGCTCAAATTGCTCACGAAGCATCAGGCCTCCTTTGATATGAATACTTCGTCACTCGGGCAGACCTCAATTGCCTCCCATTATATCCACATCGCTGGCCAGACTCTTGTACGCCATCGTACCTACAGAGTCTCTTTGGCCGAACGCAAAATGATCGAGGAGAACGGCGCCGATATGCGTAAAAGAAACATCATACGTCCCTCCACCAGTTCTTGGTCATCACCCGTCGTTTTATTGTGTTGACTACCGCGCCTTAAACGAGATCACCCGTAAGCATGTATGTCTGATGCCCTGTATCGATGATGCCCGTTATTCTTTGCAAGACGCGCAATACTTTTCCACCCTTGACCTTCGTTTAAGATATTGGCAAATTCCAATGCACGAAGCGGACAAAGAAAAGACCACCTTTTCTACTCCGGACGGTTTTTACGAGTTTAACGTAATGCCTTTCGGCCTATGCAATGCTCCCGCCACATTTAAAAAAATCATCACACTGTTCTTCGTGGCCTCAAGTGGAAAACTTGTCCATGTTACCTCGACGACATCGTCATGTTTTCCTCCACTTTCACTGACCATCTGCAATGCCTAGATGAAGTGTTCACATGCCTTTCTAATGCCGGACTGCCGGCATTAGAAAAATGCCGTTTCGCTAGCACAATGATTAGAGTCCTGGGTCATCTCGTTAGCAAAGACGGCATCCTGCCCAACCAAGACAAAAGTTCTGCAGTGCTCAACTTTCCACGCCCACTTCGTGCAATAGAACTGCGCAGCTTCCTTGGACTCGCCTCATACTTTCGACGTTTTATCCGAAACTTCGCCAGCATTGCTTCGCCCCTTCACAACCTCCTTGTTCCAGTTTCTTCGATTGGAACGATCAGTGTGAAGCCGCGTTCGAAGAACTCAAGCGCGCACTAGCATCCCCACTTTTTCTTTGTTATTTTGATGACAAGGCACCCACATTATTGCATAGTGATGCTAGTGGTCAAGGAATTGGTGCTGTACTACTGCAGCGCGACAGCGAATTTTGCGAAAAGGTTGTTCCATATGCAAGCCGCATTCTGATTTCCGCGGAAAAGAAGTACTCGATAACCGAAGAGTGTTTGTCAGTTTGGCAGTTGTCTGTCATGTAACCGTGTTTGGCAGTTGTCTGGTCCATTCAGAAATTCCGTCTATGCCTCCACGGTCGACATTGCATGGTTGTGACCGACCACGTCGCACCGCGCCGTTTCCTATGTTGGTTGTCGACAATCCAAAACTTGTCTGGACGCCTTGGCCGCTAGATGCTCCGACTACAAGCATACAATTTCGATGTCATTTACAAGTCCGGAAGGAAGCACCAAGATGCCGATGCTCTTTCACGATGCCCATTACCACCATCTTCGGAGCACATGACACCACCTTGTCAAATTGGCCGCACGAAGGGCGCATCGTCTATTACACAGATTGTCTCCTTGACTCCATCGAACCGCCCTTCAGTGCTTTCCACTCACCAGCGCGCCGATTCTTATTGCCATGGTATCATCAATCGCCTTAGCGGTGTTTCATCTCCACCCAATGCCAGGCTACGGAAACAGCTCAAACTATTCAAACTCGAAGACGACGTGCTCTACCGTTACATTTTTCACTCGGAAGGCCCTCGATCGGTTCCCGTTGTACCACGCTCTCTTCGCGCTGAAATTATGCAGACTTAACACCATGACCCACGTCAGGCCACTTGGGTTACCACAAAACCCACGAGTGCATACACAGCTGATTCTTTTGGCCAGGTCTTTCCACGAGCATAGCTAAATAGGTTGCCTCGTGCACGCTTTTCCGACACCGTAAGCGACCTACTACTGCTTCGGTCGGGACGCTACAACCATTTCCTTGTCCACCAGAACACTTCTCTGTGGTCGGCATTGACCTTTTCGGGCACATCCCAACTACTCGAGACAGCAACTGTTGGATCGTCACTGCTGTTGACCACTTGACCCGGTACGCTGAAACAGGCTCAATACGTTCAGGAGCTGCCTGGGAAGTAGCGGCCTTCTGCTTGCAGGCTATCTACTTACGTCACGGGGCCCCTCACGTTGTTTTGAGCGACTGAGACAAGGCATTTCATTCAAGCACTCTTAATGGAGTTCTGCAAGCGTCCAACACCGTGTACAAGACGTCTAGCTGTGCAAGCTGTGGGACATGCTATCCATGTATATTCAACCTGACAATCGTAACTGGGATGCGATTCTTCGATTTGTAACATTTGCGTACAATACGTCAGTTCAACGGACCACTGGATGCTATCCGTTTTTCTTAGTATACGGCCGCCATCCAACCTCATCACTCGACGTTTCTTTTTCTCTGGCACCGTCAGCGCTTCACCATTCATTTATGACCAGTTTGTATCTCGCCTTGCCCAATGTCGCCGTTGCGCCCGAATGGACACTGAAGCAAGCCAAGACGATCGCCAACATCGGTACGATGCCTCTCACCGCGTCGTTTCCTACTGCCTGGTGACGATGTGCTCCTATGGACACCGGCACGAACACCCGGTTTGTGTGAGAAGCTTGAGTCTCGATATGTGGGCTTCTACAAAGTCATAGAGCAGACCTCGCCGGTGAACTATCGCGTTACACCTGTTGATGCCCCAACTGACCGACACTGCCGCGGAACAGACATCGTGCACGTTTCCCACCTGAAGCCCTTTCATCTGCGTTCCCCAGTCTAACGTACGGCCATGCTGGCTGCTTCCGCCCACACGGGAAATTATTGTAAGCACTTATGCGGACTGTAAGCACTTATGTGGCATGTTCCAGTTTGTTTTGTGCTTCAATGCAAAAAGCGACGTTTTGTTAAGAACCTAACTGGAACGCCAATGAATTTCTCAGCAAAGTTCGGGAATTAATATCTCGACAATGGCGTCATCCAGAGAATTCGTTCCAAGTGGATCCGCCTTGCGAATTCCACGGCTACAATTTGCTAATTGCAACATAGGCCATCAGGTAATTAGTTAAAAACTTATTGAGTAAATTTATGTTAATTATGCGATTATACATTTCAATTTCTTGTGCAAGTAATGTCCACCTGTTCGAGTAGACCAGCTTATGAATTAGAATTGTGCTATCTGCCACAGGCAACCTTTCAGAATTTTTGAATGTGTTCACTAAAACACCCTGTATATATACAGTGTCTTCTCCTTCACTGATAGACAGGTTCTCGAATCTGGCAACCTTGATGCCATTAGGTAGCCTACGAGGGTTTATTAGCCACGTGCCTGCTCTCCAAAGTTTACGTGTCATGGAACGCTACCGGGCACAATCAATGTTTCCCAATGCAACCGCCATGGCCCTAAGTGGCACTGGCGACTACTTCCAGGGCTACATCTAGTAAACATTAATGCCGAAGATAGAGCTCACATTGAAAACCGTCACTGTGGCATAATTGGACGGCCGGTTGTGGGTTCGGCTTTCACCCGCTTGTAAGTTATTTTTTGGCCACTTTCATTTCCCTTTTCTTCATTATATTACACATTTCAATTGCAACCACAGGTTATTTCCGCAGGACTTTCCTTGCGTTCACCGTTTGTTGGATTTATATAATGATGACTTTACATGTTCTCCCAACTAACATGCAGCAATATATTAAAATATGCAAATTCCACGCAGCTGGACAGAACCAAGGCAATGTTTGCCGTCGCTGGGAGATACTATGATTTGTAGCGTTCCGCTTAATTACATGGTTAGTCTTGAATAATTATTAAACCTCTCAAATATTACAATTCGGGGAAAATGTGAATGCGAAAATCGTAGAGCAACGTGAAAACTTCCGATACAGATTTCTGTTGCTCAATACGTGATAGATAAAAGTGGTTTTCCGAGCTGCCGCGCTATATTCCGAGCTACCGCGAATTGCCGCGCGATTGGTCGTTCTAGGCACTTTGCATGTATTCGCGGGCTTCTTTCACGCTAGGAAAAACACTTATGTAGCACTTATGGAGCAACAGAAAGCTGTATCGGGAATTTTTCGTGTTGCTCTACGATTTTCTCATTGACACTTTTGCAAGTACTCAAAATGTTTACAAGTTGATGAATTAAGACTAAATATTTTATTAGGCAATATGCAAGAAATAATCTGTGTATCTTCAAGCGACAGCAACAACATTACCTTGGTTCTGTCCAGCTACGTGGCATTTGCATATTTTTAAATCTTGTTGCATGAAAGTTGGGACACCCTGTAAAGTCATGATTATATAAATCCAACAAACGATGAACCCGAGGGAAGCCCAGCGGAAATAACCTGTGGTTGCAATTGAAGTTGAAATTAAAATTTAAGTTGGGCTAAAGGAACGCTGAGGGTCAGGTCTGTTCTTCAAACGTGGCAAGGAGCCGAATAGGTAAGGACACTACAGTTAAGCGCGAGGGTGGCTTGGAAATACGAGGGTAAGTGGTCTCTGTGGGCGACGTGGCTGCAGATGCGTGGCGAGCCGACCGGAGCGCCAACATTCGACTAGAAAAGGTCGTCTGCTTCTAGAGTAGCACACATTCGAGGTGCGTTGCCATCATGGTCAAAGTTTGTTACCAAGCAACAGAAAGACGACGTTTTGTTCGAAGCTCGGAAATTGTGCGATTGTCGTAGAAAGTGCGAAATGAAATATGCTACTTATAACTCGGTGCGAGAAAACAGCCGCGCGTACCTATCTTAGTACACTGTCGGAAAGCAAAGGGATTAGACACTGTGAAACATAGTTATTATACTGCCTCTGGAGGAAAATCTGATCGAAAAAAACCACGCCATCTCCACGAAGTGAATGCTGATGAGTGGGGCTAAGCTCCAACGCTTATCGGTAAAACCGTGAAACATTCGCGCACACATCATTAAAGACGTGACACGTTGTATAGGGTGACACGTTGCTATAGGGTGAACACATATACACAATGTTTGTTATTTACATATCGATGCAATTATATACACAAGATGTAATCATTTACATATTCAAGCAATTATATACATAATGTACATGTGTCGGATACATAATGATATTTTACTTTACGGACCACAAAGAAGGGTTGCTCCCAATGAGCTCTGGGACCCGTTTCCCTATGAAGATTACAGCTTTGTGGTCAGTGAAGTACGTGGCGAGGGGATCTTGAATTATAGAATGCAATGCAAAGTTGGAGAAGGCAATGTCGATACAGGTCCCTCTGATGGTGGTGGGACGCTTACAGTCGTACGAGGTGCACCAGAGATCGCAACGGGACATCATGTGTCGGCTAGCCAGTCGTCAGCCATGATGTCCACGTTGAAATCTCCGACGAGCACGAAGGGACCGTGTTTGAATTCCGTTCTGTATCGATGCATTGCCTCCTCGATGTACGTGATGTCTCTCTTGGACAGGTCATGACGACGATCGCGTTGGAGAGCTTCACGGCAGCATGCTCCCCGTTGTGGCTCTGGTTGGTAAGGGGTAGTGGGAGGTCATCGGCCGTTTCGGGTAGCCTGACGTAGATCCCGACACTTCCCGCAGGACGCTCTGCTTCATCAGTGCAGACGACCGCGTCGTAGCCGTTGATCTTGCGGCGTTCCAAGTCTCTAGGGTGTTCATGATGAGTAGTTGCGTGGAGATGTTCGCTAACTAGCGCACACGCCAAGTGTGCAGCGGAGCCGGGGAGTGCAGGTGTGTGCCGCGCCGCCTGAGCGGCGGCGCGCCGTCTAGCGGGCGCCCTTTGAATTATAGCACAGCTGTGCCTGTAGCGGGAGCAATGAGAACTAGAGTACACGGTGCGAGTGACCGAGCCCCGGCTAGAGGAGCTTCGCCCCTAAAGAGTAAGAACCGCAACTACGCTGCCATGTAGCTACCTCTCATTTTTGTAACGCTAAATATAATCCAAATATGATGCGAAAAAAATCCTGCAGACGTAGCACGTACTATCGGCCAAAAAGTAAACGGACCACGGCTCCAGCTGCCGGAGCGGCTGCCTCGCTATCAATAATAAAATTTTCGTACGTAGCTTCATGTCTCAGAGATACCAGTTGCTTTTAGAAGACAGTGTTAAAAACAGCGGTTCACTTGGCTAAAACTACCTTTTGTACCCGCCGTCAAGAGTCATGGGGGCACCAAAGCCACCGAAACATTTAAAAAAAAACGCCCAGAATAACTGGGCGCCATCAGCGTCCGCATAGCGAACGCGCGCTCGCTAGCAGACGACGTGCTTGACAACGACAGCAAAATTGAAAACGTCGCGTTGTATAATCCACGCCTCAAATATGTATGTTTGGCAAGATGGTGTAAACATAATTTTTAGTTGAAATAAAATACTATTTTAACAGCGTACTATGCGCAATCGGCCTCGGCGCCCGCAGCGAAAGTACGTTGAATATGCCGCGGAGCGCGTCTCCGACCCAATCCAATTCGCTCGCAGCGCCCTCGCACAATTTTTCCGCACGCGGCACCTCAGCGGAAGAGCACCGTTCGGCCCACTCGACCATTGTCTAGTACACTCTAGCTTTCGTACGCCTCGGCTAACAGCGTCCTCTCTGGGTAGACTGGTGCGCGCGCCGCACTAGGTTTCCTTCCACTTTAAACCCAAGCGCTTCTGGGAGTTGCACGTTACCTACGGTTCTCGCTGGGTAGATCCCGTCGCATTCCATTAGGATGTGCTGAGTGGCCTCTGGATCTTTACTGCAGCATACACATGTCTCATCTAGTTCCGAATATTTGTTCCGATATGTTTTCGTCCTTAGGCAACCGGCTCGAGCCTCAAATAGCAAGGCACTGCCCTTTGTGTTATCGTACAGATTTTCCCTTCTAATTTCTTTCTTCTCATTCTTGTAAATCTCCATTGTCCTTTTCGTTTCCATTCTTTGCATCCAATTCACGGTCTCTGTTTCTCTCACTTCCTTTCTGATGACCCCTGGTTGTCTATTTACAGTTTCGATTATCCTGTACTTGGTTGCCAACTTCCTTGACCTCTTCCTCCATTCTGTGTCCACGCTTTTCATGTAGAGATACTTGTGCACTTTAGCCTCCCATTTATTTTTATCCATGTTCCTGAGCCTTTCTTCAAAACTAATTTTGCTTTGTGCTTGTCTGACTTCAAAAGAGGCCCAACCCATGTCTCCATGCACTGCCTCATTTGTCGTATTACCGTGTGCTCCCAAAGCCAACCGGCCTACTGATCTTTGGTTAACTTCCAAACCCGCCAATATATCTGATTTTAAGCATATAATGGCATTTGTGAATGTTAGCGCTGGCACCATTACTCCTTTCCAGATTCCACGCACCACCTCATACTTATTGTGGCCCCACAGTGCTCTGTGTTTCATTAATGCTGCATTCCGCTTCCCCTTTATTTTCAGATTATCTTGGTGGTTGCTTGAGTAATTCTTTCCTTCGTTTATGTGTACGCCGAGGTACTTATATTGCTTCACTATGGGTATTACTTGCTGTTGAATTGACACCACGAAGTTACTCGTGTGTTCATTAAAGATCATAATCCCTGATTTCTCTGTGCTAAACTTAAGGCCTAGATTTGTCGCTGCGTTCCCACAGATATTCAGAAGTATCTGTAAATCTTTTTTATTGTCCGCTAGTAGCACAATGTCGTCTGCGTACATCAATCCAGGGACCTTCTGTTGCAACATTTGTCCATTACGCATGTAGGATAAATCAAAACCTAATTCGCTGTTTTCCAGTCGTCTTTCTATGCCCTTGACGTAAAGCGTGAACAACAATGGTGACAGAGGGCATCCTTGCTTCAATCCTTGGTGAATTCCCACCATTTCATTTCCTTTTCGGCCTTCCCATGCCACTTGTACTTGGTTGTCTCGATATATCTCCCTCAGCAGCTCCACGAAATCGTCATCTATGCCTTCGTATTGAAGAATATCCCACAACAATTCCCTGTCTACGTTGTCATAAGCTCCTTTAATATCTAGAAATGCTACCCATAAAGGTCTTTTCTGAGCTACTGAAATCTCTATGCACTGAGTTAGTACAAACATATTGTCTTCTAAGCGTCTGCCTGGCCTGAACCCATTCTGCAGTTCCCCCAATACACCGTTTTCCTCCACCCACTTCGACAGTTCTAATTTTATGGCTTGCATTACCATTCTATATATCACCGACGTTACTGTAACTAGCCTGTACGAGCTCGTGTTATCCTTATCTCCTTTGCCTTTGTAGATAAGATTCATCTTGCTTTCACGCCATCCATCGGGAATATTCTTTCTTCTAATCACTTGCTCTATGGCATTAGTCAGCAGTGCCTTGCTTTTTGGACCGAGGTTTTTGATTAGCTGTATTGGGATTTCATCGGGTCCTGCTGCCGTGTTGTTAGGGACATTTTCTGCTGCCTTTTTCCAATAGAAGCTTTCTATGCTGAAGAAGCTTCTTCTTCAGCATAGAAGAACGCCTCGGCTAACAGCGTCCTCTCTGGGTAGACTGGTGCGCGCGCCGCACTATACTTCTTTTGCTGAGTAGCACGGCGAATGGCACGGCCGCAGCAAAACCAGCCGGCGTGTGCGAATTTCGGAGGCCATACCTGACATACGTATGCAGTTTCGTGCGCGAAGCAGCAATATTATTGCGGTAACTTGATTTTCATTTCGATTACTCCCTTTGAAACTTCCATGGATACTGTGAATTTAATTTAGAACGTTATCAAGTACTTATGAATTTTTCCCTCGTTTTCTTTTATCCTCTTTTATTTGGTCTTGATTTTCCTACGATGTGTAGTCTTCCGAGGGACGGTGGCTTGTTATTCCACTATTAATTATTTTTTCTTTATTTAACATTTCAATTCTAGCTTTACTATTGGTGATAGTGTGACTCATTTTATTTTTTTTTTCTGTTCTCCTATTAATCGCTTTTTGGTCGATCCCTCGTGGCGGGTATGTGCCTAAGCAGTTGCAACGGCCACAGCAGCAGCAGCTGATCAAGCGAACGGGTTGCGCTATTTCTTCAGAGACCACCGAGCTCAAACAAACGGTCTCAGGAACGCCGATGGCTCGTTTCTGGTTTCGACGCCTACGACGTGCCGACGACGGCGGGTAAGTTCGAGCACTTCCGCGGCCTAGAAAATATGAACCTGAATACACAGAGTGGGGGTAATAGGGGGTGGCAGTACTACAGATGTGTGTTGCAAAATGACTGTCTCTTAATCGGCAACTCACCGCGGAAGCTATAGCAAACTGACGCTAGCCGTAAACTCCCTGTATATTTAATTGCTATTCTGCGACGCTAATTTATTTTGCAACACTTGCCCACGTCATATGCGAGAGATTTCAGAGGCGACGCGTGCAAAAGAATTCCCAAAAATGCATGCAATGATTTATGACCAAGAATGATGTTTGGCCTTAATTGGCTACTGGCTTCACACAGCCATAGACTTTTCCCAGCACCAGTACATAATTAATACCAAGTATCTAGGAATTATCGTCGTTGTTCCCAGTGGTTAGAAATACGGTTTAACGTTATAAAGGAATTTCTCAAGTACGCGCATGCGAAAGGGACGCTTCTCTTGATGGTACATCGCCAGCAGAGCGGTAATCGGTTGCTAGCTGTTTCGCGGTAGGCTTAGCAGTAAAGGGGTGAACGCTAACCAGCGGTTTTCGGAAAGTCGCAACCACGGTGGGTTCAGGCCAATAGGGACAGGGACGAGTGTTTAACTGAAGGTCTGCATTCACCACAGTAACACAACAACAGGCAACGAAGAAACCGCGGCGACGGAGCATTACGCACGGCTGTGGCTACAACCACAATTAGGGGAGTCACACGAAAATACTGATAAGGTTCAGCTCAGCTCACGTAGATCCGTGCTATCGACCTTCGGGTGGTGAGTTGCTCACAAAGGCCTGCGCACTGAAAGGGTAACGCCGGGTGGTGATTTCCGCGACTCAGTTGAGATGCGGTGAGTCGCACGCTCGGTAGCGAAACGGCAAATTCGCATTGGGAAAACCAGCGCGACTTGCCACTCGACGCGCAAAGTTCCCCGAGCAGCCAGTCGCGACTTTCTGCGCTGAGTGGCAGCTCGAGGAACTTTGCGTGTATTCGTGGGATTCTTTCACGGCCGGAAAAGTACCTTTATGTGGCACGTATTGAGCAACAGAAAGCTGTAACGGGAGTTTTTCATGTTGCTCTACAATTTTCTCATTGACACTTTGATAATGAGGACAGTACTTCTCGAGTTAGATTATTATTTACACTTCACATGATTGAATCTCAGTAACGAAAAAATAGCTGGCGGCCACTCCACTGTACTGGAAGCAATAAGAATAGGGAAAAACGAAAGGCTTGCTTCCTGTTCGTGTTTTTTGTCAGTGTTTCATTGCCTGTCATTTTGTATGATTGTGGCTAACGAAAAACCGGGTACTTCGGTTCAACCTAGTCTCCTCGCTCATTACATAGTGAGGGCCTAGAATTCGGCATTTTTGATGCTATGAGGCAGCGTACGAGAGTTTACCGGTAAGCTGCGTGCTCCTACGCTGACGTATTAGGTGACACTTTTGGTTTAAAGAGCGTTCCCCGTCCGCCGAGAGCGAGTGAGCGACGCTTTTTAACCCTCCCAGGAGTAATGTACA
Organism: Dermacentor silvarum; assembly: GCF_013339745.2. NCBI lineage: Eukaryota > Metazoa > Arthropoda > Arachnida > Ixodida > Ixodidae > Dermacentor > Dermacentor silvarum. The sequence continues at coordinate 67,719,486 of NC_051156.1, forward strand.
CAGACACCCAAGATGGCGGTAGGGAGGATTGCGCCGCAGTAGTCTAATAGACAGAGCACCGCCCGCGTAATGCGGAGATGTGGGATATGTCCCCGCCAGCGGTAAGATATATTTCCATCTTCTTTTATGTTCCTTTACTATAATATTTCTACGTTTCATTCAAAAGCAATAACAAAGTTGCTCTACGCTCTCAATAGCTTCATTGTTAGTACGATTATGCCCAACGAAAACTGAACCACTCTATTGTAACGGTTTTCTTCACATATAAAGATCTCCTGAATGTGAATAAAGCACTTGTTAATTTTTGCATGAGATTGCATGCGTGGCCGTTTTTTTTTCGTGAATCTCTTGCTAAAACAATGTAGTACAACTTCCGATCCACGAAACAATCGGGCTTTAATGTTACGATCCGACAGCATTCCACTTCTTGTTGCTTTACTGTCAAAATTCCACCATAACTTCAAAAATTCTCCTCTAACCCAAACAGTGCTGTTACAGCGCAAAGTGTAGACAAAAGGTAAAAAGTAGCTAAGCTACTATCATCCATCTGAACGCTGCCATTGGTTTTACAAGCCCACTGTGATAAAGTAATCATGTTGTCCACGCTGAGAGGAACTCAACGATGCCAACGTGGGCACAAATTCTGGTAAGGTGGCCACGAAATGAAGTTTTTGAGACTGAGATATGTATTCCATGTTATACCGTACGTGTCAAATCACAAGCTGGAAGCATTCCATTGTATTCACTATTGTACTTAAGTTTTCAATATTTTAGTTAAACCGTACAGCAGTCTGGCAACACGAACTGGTTAAAAATTTAAATCGACCTTTCAGCAACAGTTCTCTGGCAGTGATGGAAGTTAATCTCGAAGGTCGTGCTTTGTTTAATGAAAGTGTCTGAAGCCATAGCAGCTGCTGAGTCGCAAATACGTCGTGGCCACTGCTGGTGGTTTTGTTTTCACACTTGCGTCACCGCAGTCAACTCGATATAGTTTTTGCAGTCATTGTGGTACTTTAGCTGTTTTTATAGACTTAGTGATGAAAATGCCGGCACGATTTAACGGGGACACCTTTGCATCGCCGTTGAGAGCTAAAACGATAGCTCTCTATAAGTTGCTATCGAATTGATGCTTCAAACTGCGACAACTTTTTGCAGTCCAGCTGTTTTTATGTGGTGAAAATTAGGGGACACCTTTGCGTTTAGGCTCGAGCATCCGACCAAGACGTCCACAGAGGTGGCCCCGCAGACGCTGCAGATTCTTACGTCATACAGTTCATGCCAAAATGGCCGCTCCTGCCTGTGGGAAAGGTTTAGAGGCAATGATTTGAAATTAAAATTTTGAGTTGAAGGTATGTTGAGGGCGCACGTTTTTTATGTGTGCGTGCACGCGCGCGCCTTTGTGTGTGTGTGTGTGTGTGTGTGTGTGTGTGTGTGCGTGCGTGCGTGCGTGTGTGTGTGTGTAATTTAGTGATTTAGTGAATGATTTTCCGAGTTCCTTCTAATAGGGTAATGTTAGACACGGCAAATTGTTAAGAGACGTGGAAGCTGAGTAGATTAGTCTCCTTGTTTTGTGCCCAATAGGCAACAGTTATAAAATGGTGGCTAGCCGGGCCTGTACAAACGTATCACGATAAAACTTTGTAAACAGCTCAAATGCGAGACAAATAGTCTAAGACTGGAAATAGACAACACTGAGCTAGTGTCGTTCATCGCTGTTGTCTTTGTCAATTGCTTGCGCTGCTTACTGTATCATATGCAAAGACCTCCCTTTCGCTCTCAACATCATAAAAAAACAAGTTATTTTGCATTTACTGCTGCTTTGTCATTGTTAAAATTTGCCATTAGGATCGTATTCTAAGGTACAAATTGTTTCATATCACCTTTGGAAAAATTACTTCTCTGGTGAATCAAGTAAATAATGTCAATTAGCCTTCGTATGGGCCCCTGACATGGGTCCTCGAGCGATTTATGGAAACCAATCTTGAAGGCCCTGCTTCGCAGTACTGCGAACATCAGATGTTGCACAGCCGCTATGTGTATACATAACTTACTGCGAGAAGCGCAGATGAAGGCACATTAGTTGTGTTTAATGCGATGATTATGTTTGGGGGATGTCGCCCAGTTTGCGCATTGTACATATGTATGTATGTATGTATGTATGTATGTATGTATGTATGTATGTATGTATGTATGTATGTATGTATGTATGTATGTACGTATGTATGTGTGTGTGTATGTATGTATGTATGTATGTATGTATATATGTATGTGTGTGTGTGTATGTATGTATGTATGTATGTATGTATGTATGTATGTTTGTATGGATGCATGCATGCATGTATGTCCACGTCTAACCTTTTTGACCGGTTATGTGGCAAATGGTATGTAGTGGTCTTCAAGGAACATGTGTCGCGTCCACTTCGGTCACGGGGTCTCCGCCATCTGTGATAATTGTAAGCAACTAAAACATGACATGACTAACGAAGAGCCTATTATCGCATATAAGTGGTCAGTCACCTGCATAGGATGCATGCGCCGTCAGTTTCTTCTCTTGACAAGCCAGGCAAGTAACACTGTCGAGCGTTACAGCCAACCACCCCTACCACAACATCCAACATTGCAGCAAAATTTGAGCAGGAACAAAGCAGCTCTAAACGCAAAATCCTCTTTGTTCAATATTAAAACAAAGACGCACGTCTCTGTAATTATAAACACTGTTCACAGGCCCATCACAGGCCATCTACACGCTCTTACTTATTTACTTACTTATTACTTACTTACATCTTACTTATCACAGGCCCATCTACACGCTCGAGCTGAACAGCCCGTCTCCACCGGTAGAAGAACCTGCCAGTTTGGACGCGGTGCACTTTGGCAGGAAGGGCAGCATCGAAGACCGCAGCGCTCTCATCCTTGCGGTCGTGGTGGCGCTGCTGGCCGTAATCACTATCGGCTTCGCCCTGGCAGTAATCTTTGTAAGTCCTAACGTCATCGGGATTCTAAACATGTAGCTGCGTACAGGGACCGTAGCCGAAACACGTTCGCAGACTGTCCTCCCCCTCCCCCCCCCGCCCCATATGAGCCTTACGCCCACATTGCACACTTCCGCGAGATCAAGGGGACTTATTTAAACTCCTTGTAGAGGCGCAAATGCTTGTGTCATATCTCTACAGCTCACGCATTGACTGCTCCCTTGCTATTACAAAGGTGAAATAAATGTACTCAGTTGGTTTTTCCCGCCGAAGAGGATTGCTTTCAATTTGACAGTACAACTATAGAAAATGATATGATGCATTCAACAGACAGTTTGTCCTTCGAAATCTGTTGCTACGCACAAATGAAAAACTTGTACCCGTTGGGTTTAATATAGTGGACGACTAATTGTCGCCGTTTGGTTTGCGCCCCTTTTTCTTACGCTACGCTCCCGGTACTATCAGCTCATGAAGATAATGGCATATCAGCGTGATATAGTGTTTTTGACAAACAAGTAGTGAGCGCAGTGTTAAGAAAAATAAAATACACGCAAGATACTTAGATGACTAGTATTGTTTGGGGACAACATAAACCCCAAACGCTGCAAATATTTTTCAACACATAGCACCCTTTTAACCTTCAACTGTGAATTTGCCTGTCGTGCACTATAGCCTAGTTTTCACGGGCAACTAATTCTGTGCCTGTCTCATTGCCAAAACTGTAATGAAGACGGAGCACACGTCAGTGGCCTCGCTCGAACCGTTGACTGACTTCGCGGCCTACAGGAGACAACCACTGAGCAGGGCAGAGGTACGTAAGTGCTGTACAAGTGAGTACCGCTCTGAGTAACGGCAGTTTAACCTTGGCAGTGATAGACGAGTGACATGGTCATGAAGGAGCATCGAAGTGTTGCGTACGATACCGGAACAATGCACGTGCCTTGTTTTAAAGCTCAGTTTACATTCTGGAGGAGCAGCACTTAAACTAACCGTACAGAAAAGAGAAGCCTACACGTCTTCTAAGGGCTGTTCCTTCAGAATCTGAACTATGCTATACCAATCTGCCCAACTTACACCAACAGGCCCTAGTATCCACTTAGTGCTAGACGATCGTCTATGGACTAAGCGAATGGGTGTCAAGGAATGGGTGACGAGGACGAGAGTGTCCTCGTCTTCGCCACCCATCCCTTGACACCCATTGGCCATGGTTTGCTCGTGCGATGGCACGAGCAAACCATGGCCATTCTGCGTAAAAGAAGCAAGCCAAGCTGCCACGAACAGCGGGTGCTCCCCAAGAACCAAAGTAATATAACTACTGATTCCAGCTTTAAATGTATTGTACTGTCGAAACTGCAAAACAAGGTAACCAGCAATGAATTTTCTCGTAGTGATTAGCTGCCTCATCTCCCATAGTTGATGAACGCACGCATCTGTTGTATAATCCATCAATATATATTCCTTGTCAAGCAGTTGTTGCCGAAAACGCTGAACCCGTTAACGTTGGCCAACAATTCGCCAAGTGAGATTAAACTTTTTTTGTGTTCATCTTCTGTTATTCGACGATTTCGTCTTCCTATCTACCGTCTGTGTCAATCTTTTCGCATACTGCCCTCCGTGATTTGAATCGATTCTCGCTGTCTCATTCGGGTTTTCTGTCTTTTCTGAACTGAAAATTGCAGCTTGCCAACCTTCGGACGGAGTACAAATCATCTCCCGGTACGAATGGTGTAACGGCTGCGAGAGGCGCGAACAATGCGAGCGGAAGCTCACGTGGTCATCCACCTCCCCAGTCGCCGAGCACAAGGCAACAATAACAACTTGGAGTGGGCAAGGCCGGCTGGAGCATTTGTCCAGCACATATAACCCATAAACAGCTGATCCAATGTGTGATTATTCGACATTTATCCTGCTCCCTGAGTACCTTGTGTCCTGAATTTGGGCCTACTCTATAAAATTCATTACGGTCAATCGGTACGCAAAGACTGATGTTAAAGACACAGCGACAAGTTGGAAACTTGAACGGATCCAACGCTCAGCTCTAAGACGATGGCGATATGCTATCCCTCGCAAGTGGTAATCGTGGAAAATTAATTAACATAATCAGATTTAAGGTTGTGCATACATGTAAGTGAACATGAAATATAGCAAAAAATATCATAGTGAGATCCAAAACGGGAAGCAGAGAGACAGCAAAGGAATTATCAGATAACCGTAGTTCACACGTCATTTCATGAAAAAATGTACAGCGACTAAACCGATGAGTGTATGTGGTAGTCTAAATTTTATCATTGTGACAAGCGTCCTTTACTGGTCACAGCGGATATTCTCAGTGATCGAGACCACATAAACATCGAGACAACGTTGACACGGCACTGGTTTGCTACATAATTTTATTACAAGAAACACATAAAAGCTGTACAGGCATCGCACTACAGTTCCACAGCGTCACAATAGAGCAAACAACAGCAAAATGCAAGAAACAAGTGTCAATATAGCCCGAAGGGCGATGGATTGACAGCGACAGAAAATGCTTAGCATTGCGCTTGGTCTCTCTCGTTTGCGGACTCTACTGTGGAATTCAGCCACAGAGATGCTTGCTCCGCCGTCCAGACATTTTTCATGAACCCCGCCCACGCTCCACCTACTAAACGTCCCCATGTCGCGCAGTTAAATTACATTTTAGATCTTCACCTACACGCCACTGCCCTGTTAAATTCGGATTTTGTCCCGTTTTGTTGTATTTTCAGCTGTGCATTCTTTCTACTGTTATTGCATTCATATGAATTTGATGTAACTTGACCTTTTAACAGCGCTTACTCTATACACTATAACCACGTCCGACGTATTGGCGCGACGCAGCACGCAAGCAGACTCCTCTGCTGGGTAGAATTAACCGCACCATGCCAGCTACAGAACCCCTCTTGCACGCGGTAAATGCTCGAAATGCCTAAATGCACGTGGTAAATGCTATTCCGCCTGTTGAAACAATTCATCATGGCATCATGGTTAGAGAATTGGGCTTCTGTCCTAGAGGTCCTTGTTCGGACCCGGCTGTCGGACAGTTTTATTCGTGTTTAGTTAAACACACAGACACACATATCACGGCGACGGCGAAAATTCGCTTGGAGCGTCGATATAATTGCTCTCGCAAACGCTAAGGAGCGATAACGGCATATGATGATCCGAACGTCATCAGGGCACCTGGCGCCGTCACCTGCAGTACTTTGCTTGCGTTATCAATGCGCCACCGTCCGCACCAGTTCGTGCCGCGCTGTTGTTTATATTGGTCGGATAAAGTTTCAGACCATTGACAATGACATCGGGCTGCGAAAAGATCAGCAAGTGGCATCAATGCTTACGCATACATAGACAATTCTCAGACAAGTTTCTGCAAGAATTTTTTAAGTAGCGATTGGTCCTTTATATATAAAAAATGCGGCTGATCCTTCTTTCATGGGAATCGGTAGAACACGAAAGGGAAACGTGTCTTCACAAAAGCTGTTGCCTGTTTATTGTACATACGTTGTCGAATGACTCGGGACCGGGAAACATCTCCTGGAGATAGTGCATTGCACGCGCCGGAGAACTGCGCAAATCCACCATAAACCACAGGCGATCGCAAACCGTACAATCGAAATCGAACGAGTTGCTAGTAAATCGCTTCGTGAACTCATGGTACGCTGCAGCGCAGGGCGCATAGTTTGCGGCCCGGTGACCGTGTTGCAGGTTTGCTAGGCTCGCGGCGTCCTTTTGGCGAGTCGCTTCGGCGAAAGTACGAGTATTGGGTCTTGCTCCGTAGTGTATTGGGCAGCCAGTTCAGTTGCGATGTGTTCAGCTTCAGGAATGCGAGCGGCAGAGTTCGCACCGTGCGCCGCGAACGCGCGCAGGCGTTCTGCTTCACGTTGTCTCTCGCCGGACCAAAACGAGATTCACCCGTGGATGTCGTTGCCTTTCTGTCGTTCACCCGCGGATGTCGTTGCGCAGCAGTTCACTTAGTTGCTGCCATCGCAAGTGAAGCAGTAGGCGGCGTGTAAGCACTGCTGATGCATGTTGAAGCTGCACTCCATAAGCAACGCGGCGTCAGGGGCTAATCTCACGAGAAAGACAAAACATGTGCGGAAACTGCGTCATCACCTCAGCAGAAGGCCTACACTGCCTACATCAGGCTACATCGCGTTGGAGCCTATGCTGCGCGGAGACTACCGAGGGGCTACTGTCGGCCCTCGTTAGTGTCATGGTGCAGTACTTCGCTTCACCTTTCCTAGATGGCGGCACCATGAGCATATTGTACGCGTTCGCACTGATGTACCGTTACAGGAAAATGATGCTGTACCCTGGCATAAAACACTTTCGTGTTTATGTACGAAATAAATCGTATGTTGATAATAGCAAAGACATAGCTGCCGCAAAAAGAAAGGAAAAAGTAGTGCGGTGATCGAAGCGCGCGTGGCATGGGAGTTCTTCATCGTCTTGCTAAAATAAAATGTAGCGTAAGACGCGCTGCTCTCTGCTCTTCGGACGTATTGTCCTTCGCCGTACATGAAGCCTGGTATGCCGTACAACGAGGTCCACATCGCACACGTTGTCTATACTTACTCTCGGCCAAAAAAAAAAAGTAAACGGACCACGGCTCCGGCGGCCGGAGCGGCTGCCTGGTCGGGGCGCTGCTGTCTCGCTCCGCGTAGGGAGCCTACATGCAAGCGCTGTTTTAAAACAGCGCTTGCATGTAGGCTCCCTAGCTCCGCGTAAAATACCTATATAGGAAAATTACCGCCATCCTTTGATCAATGCTGCTTCTCTCTCTCTCTCCTGTACCTCCGATTGGACGATGATAGCGCGCTAATGCTTCTCTCTCTCTCCTGTACCTCCGATTGGACGATGATAGCGCGCTCTCTCACGTCTTTATATTTTTTCCCTGCCTCAGAGCCATGTTGAAAGTCACTCTGCGCAGCCGCAGTCGCTGGCGGCGGCGGCGCGCGCCCGGCCTGAAAGCTTCAACGTGGACTTTCTAGTGGCGCCACCGTCGACTTGCTCTCGCAAGCAAAAAGTAGAGACAAAAAAAAACAAAAAAAAAACAAGCGCTTTAGGAGAGGAGACGGCGGTGGAAAGAATAGATGGCGGTACTTTTTCCATATAGGCGTTTTAGCTCCGCGCGCTTGGGCCGAGAGTGCCGTGGGTTACGTTAAGGTTCTGCCTCACTCTCGCACGGTGTCTTGTGACGCTTGATAAAATGTCTAGTGCGTCATCCGGTTGCTCTGCTGCTGGCGGTCGCGATGAAAGGGACCGTGCATAACAGGTATTCAACACATGGCGCTGTTGCGCAGTAGCCGATGGCCGCAGAGAATCAAACCCCGGCACTGTGAAAGAACGAAGACCTACTCTGTTTTCTTTTTTTCCTCTACTGACCTTACCTTTCATGCTAGTGTCTATCGCCTACGTCCCTTGCTGCTCGAGTTATGCAACATTGCGCAAGGCGCCGCAGCGGCGGCTGACGCGCGCTCTTTCACGCATGCGGGATAAAGGCACGTTTACGTTAGCGGCACGGCGATTTGCCGTGCACTGTTTCACGTTATCAGGCTGAGGTGCGCGGGCGGTTGTGCGCGCCCGTCAAGGTTTCCTTGCCGTGCAGAGAATGGATCCAAGATCAATTTTTTGCGACGTTCCCCGGCTGCCGCAATCTGTGACGTAGGAATGGTGGCCGTAGCTACGTCGGTTTCCCCCCGTCCGCTTTTCGCTCCGTGGCTTTCTCCGCGTGCGCTCACTACATCGTTAGGGAGATTCCAATAGGGCGATTACTGGAAAGTGTACGCGATTACAGGTTTCTCTGCGACAAGACGAAGCCAGAATACAAGGACACAGAATTTAAAACCACCAAATGGGGACGTGCTGACGACGAGATGCGCTCAAAATCTTGTCGTCCCACCTTCGTGCAGCGAGTTTGCGAGGGTAGATGGTGTCACGTGTTTTGCGCACCGGCGAAGCTTGCCGTGCACATTGAACACCTCCGTGGCGTCGGTGCGGCCGTCGGCTACTGCGCGACAACGCCATGTGATGAATACCGGCTATGCACGGTCCCTTTCTTCGCGACCGCCAGCAACAGAGCAACCGGACGACGCACTAGACATTTTATCAAGCGTGGCAAGACACAGCGCGAGAGGGAGGGAGAAGCTTAACGTTACCTACGGTACTCTCGACCCAAGCGCCCCCCTCCCCTCCTTACGCATCCAGCCCCACCAGTCCAACGTGTACCTTCAGCGCTGTGCTCACATTGTCATTACTATTCAGGAGATGGCTTGAGGTCGAATTTTCCTCATTAACAAAAACACTCTATCACTGCCTTCTATTTACTCGTTCACTCTTAGATTACTTTGAGTAAAACGCTGAAGAAATAAACATTGTCCTCATCCTTAGTGTCAATATTTTAATGACTAGGCATTTGAGTTGCTGTTGGATTCCTCTGGCTGAAGCAAGGAAATTACATATTATGCAAAGTGCTTGCTTCCCCCCCCCCCCCCCACGAAAATATGTACCCCCCTGGCAGAGATCCTGGGTGCGCTACTGCGGTCTAGCCTACCGGACAGCATGGCCTTATTTACGAGATGTAGCTACAGCACGTAACAAATGCAATGCTTTGCACTGCAGCTATATAGGCAAAGCATCTAGATCGAAATGAATGTGCTTGCGCCGAGCAGGTAGTAACGGGTTGAAGTGAATTTTACCGCAGAAAAACACACAATGAACTCATTGTTTTGCACATTGGCTCACAACCACACCCGACGAATATGTCAACTTTTTGAGAAAGAACATGCACATACACTTTTGCAATAATATATACCGGCCTGGGAATATTATCGCCTGAGTTAGGCAGATGTGCCTCTAATGATGACTCGGAACGAGTACATAACAGATCAAAAAACGAGAAAGCAAAACCAAACAAGTAAGTTGCTTTTCTGAAGGTACTTCAGGTCTTTATTTGCCACGGCACTGCGTCCAGCAGCGTCTGAGGCAAGAGAATTGGTTGAGCATTTAATGTTATCTTGTGCTTCTGGCTCGCTCGTTCACATGGGCACAAAACAAATCCATCTGCCTGCCTTGAGTGTCGGTGGCATATTCTTACCTTGCTACCCTGAATCAAGTTTACCAATTCACAATTTTTTGAATTTTCTGCTGCTTGTCAAGCTGTGTGCATTAATTGGTTTGCCTCAAAACTGCAATGCCAGTGCTTGTTTTGAGACCATATTCAGCCATTTGACAAGTTTGGGGCTAGATCTGATGCCAATTTCGTGGCATTATTTTGAATGCCAAGTTGTTGCAGGAGGACCCTCAGCTACTTACGCAGAACAGCACGTCTACGATGGCAGTGTCAGTGTTATAATTGCTTGCGATCTCATTTGTAGCACCTGTAGCACTCATCGCGGCAGGGGATACGGCTTTCGTGCATGGGTCAATGGCATCCTGTATTATGCGCTGCATGGCCCTTACCTTAAAGATGCAATCTAGCCAATTGATAACTTGCATGCTTTTCATTGTATGCGTTAGGGTCTTAGCTGCAGCCTTACTAGCCACTGTGGGAGGAGGTTGCTTTTTTTCGTGGCTCTTTTGGGGACGCAGCATTGGGTAGTTCTCAAAAAAGTTAATTTTTGAAGCAATACAATTGGAAGTGTTGGTTACATTCTGCATCAGTGACGCACACACAAGCACGCTGTTTGTTGTTGGGTATCGGGGAAGAGTTCTTTAGTATCTTTATGTTTATTTAGCTTAGTACATGGTTTAGTGCTAGTAGTAGAAGCATGTGGTAGTACATTTAGTACATACGTAGCATCATACATCTCGATCAGAATCTGAGCAGGGCTCGCTAAAGTAACTGACTCTGAGCATGCTTTATTGTGTCTTCTCTTCATCTTGTAGGCATCGCCCGCCGTGGTTTCTCAGTGGCTATGGTGTTGGACTGCTGAGCACGATGTCGTGGGATCGAATCCCGGCCACGGCGGCCGCATTTCAATGGGGGCGAAATGCGAAAACACCCGTGTACTTAGATTTAGGTGCGCGTTAAAGTACCCCAGGTGGTCCAAATTTCCGGAGTCCCCCACTACGGCGTGCCTCATAATCAGATCGTGGTTTTGGCACGTAAAACCCCACAATTTAATTTTTCTAAAATCTTGTAGGCATCAGCGTGCTACAGTCAAATTCAAACTGGCGAAACTAAATAGCAAGAAAGGAAACTGCCTCCTCATGCATACGGCGGCAAACAGCGCGCGTCACCGTTACAGAATATTAGCAACAATGCTTCTTTCCCATCGTAGCTTAATAGTGAGAAACTTTCTTTTGAACTACTTGGTGCTATAGCCTCAAAAAATTCAAACTTGCTCCGAATGCATTTAGTAAAGCCCTGAGCATGCACAAGGAAAAGTACCTATCCTATTAATTATCCAGTAGACTCCTTGAAGACAAGGGCTTAATAATATTAATATGGGATACTGTTGGAGCTGCAGACGCTCATCGTATTCCATTCCGCCCACATATTTTTTTTGTTGTGAAGTACATGGCAATCACTTATAGCAACACTGGCATTCCCATGTTAGTCATGCTGTGCTATATACGCAATGCAAGGTGCTGTAATAGGTCGACAATGAAAACAAGACAGTCATGGGTAAAGCTAAAGCGATTTGAATGTTTAAAGCAGGTAAACTAATGCAGACTGAGGGGCAGAGAAATGAAGAGAATGCAAGCGCTCCTGTCTGCGTTTGTCCATGCCGCTTTCAACATTTCAACCATGAATGCATAACAGCTTGCCCAATTTTCGGTTCTCTTGGATGCTAAAGCGGTGTCAGATCCTCATGACCAATCATTTCAATTGGATGAATCTACCGCAGTAGTCATATAGGAGTAGAGCATCCGCCTCGTATGTGGGAGGTACTGAGTTCAAATTTCCATGCCGCCAGAAACGCTCCGTTTCTTTCTGATGGGTAGAGATGTCCCTTGGCCTGGTGCTCAGCTTCTTGTGAGGGTTCACATCTTGAAAGAGATTCTATGCGTGCTCTCTGGGCACCTATTGTCCAAGCACAGATGACCTTGTTGAAGAGCCTCACCCCCGGCTGCCTTGAGGCAAGTGCAGCCCTCACTAACATAGCCCAATTTGTCCTCCTGATACTTTGCAGCATACTTCTTGTGGAACTAGCATACGCACTAGGTATTTTTTATTCGTTTGTTTATTCCTGTTTTAAACACTGAAGAAAATGACACAAAGTTGGAGGGTACGTTTATATGAAGGGTAAAATCTTGAGTGAATTTACACAGCCACCTAGTTCAGCCTAATCAACGGCACACTAAGATTGTGTCTAAAATCCAGTTACCAAAGCATCAAACATAGGTGTAACTTGCAAGAATGGCCAAGTCTTATTCTCTAACCTTGAAAACACGCATTCCTAATAACAATATGAGCTTGAGAAATCTGCACTTCTGGCTGGCCCTCCAGTTTTTTAAACTTCCGTAATGTCATCATAGTCATGCCATTCCGTAGGTGGTCCTCAGTGGTGTCAGTTGAGCTTCAGATGCCAGTTATCTTGAAGCTTTTGATTACAGTGTCATCAAAAATCGTGCTCTGTGCCTCTAGGACCAATGCACACAACAGTTCCACTGGCAGCCTTTTAAACTGGCCTCCTGGTGTCAGGGAATGATCACAAATAGTGAAAGTCTGTGATTCTTTGTATGTAGAAGGCAGCTGCTGACATGTTCTCATGAAGCCCATGCCGCCACATGAAGCACATCATCCAATCGCTGCTTGCGTTGAAGTTTGTAGTTGGAATGTCCTGCTTACTTGTAAGTTGGCTAGCCTCCTTCTGTATCATTTAAATTTACACAGCACAGCTGTGTATCCTGAGGCTTCTGAGCTATAAAGCATTGCTACTTCAACTTGCGGGTAAACATCAGTCTTCGGTCAGCGGAAATTCCTGTTTGCCTTTCTGGTAGCATTCAGCCTTTCATGCAGCCGTTTCTAACGGCAGATGTGTACTTTGTTGACGCTGAAATGCCTGCTCAATGAACGACTGGCATTCTACAAAGCATGTTGAAATGCTTTGAGCTTGAAGCAGGTGCTGTAGCTGCTTACGACCAAATGTGGCACGCTAGCAGTCTGATCACTCCATGCATGCGTGGCATGACCTGTCCAGACTGACTAAAAAACCCGGGAAAATACTATCTTTGTGCATATAGCACTAGATAGCTCCAGTGCTGGTACGGCGACTGGCATCCGCAGCTAAGCATTATCATCAGTCGAAGTCAAAACCAGACCACCGGTTGGAGTGCTGAGTTGCAAGTGCGGTCATTGTGTGGCAGGGTGGGGGATATGTGAATTTTCATTGTGTGCATACTTACGCTGTGTACTATTATTAATTAACCAAGCAGGTACGCAGTAACGCCTCGTTATGTTGGGATTATTGGTGCTATTCAATAGGAATCTGTGTGATGAAAACAGCTTGGTGTGCCTGGCCTACAATAACTTGAAAATATGCATTTGCTTCCAATTGACCCTTCGCCAGCCACAAAGCCTGCTTCAGAACAGTCATAAATATTACTTGTACTGCTTTCACCACTTGTTTCGCCTTTAATAACGTTTATGCTCAATTCCTCAACGTTTTTCAGTGTATTAATCAACGCAACAAGTATTGTACTTAATTTTCTTTCTTCAGGCAATAATGCTTCATTTGTATGTGCAGCTGTTTTCACAACGCGGACGACACCGTGTCAAAGGAGGTTATGGAAGAAACACTGAAAACAGTGCACTGGTACCCCTTGCAGCAATTGGGTAAAGTGATTTAGTAGTGAACGTTGCAATAAAGTTTTATCTCTGCTCATATTGCTTTCAGACGTTATAAATGTGATTTCCACATCACACACATACCCATGACCTGAAGTTTTGGATGGAATGGTGAGCATATTTACGCAGTGAGCCATCATAAGTGCCGATTGGCATACTCTAGTGTTTAAAGGCACAGAATATATTCTAATTAAGACTGCAAGACTAATGAAATCACAGCCAAAATTCATCAATTCACTAAACAATACACATTCGAACAGTGGTCTCTGATACAATGACATACCGACAAACAGTAGAATAGGTAGTAGACAGGTAGTGGACTTGTAGGCTTGTAGACCTGTAAACTTGTATGCCGATTGGCTAGTAGACCATCAAGGTCTCAAATTCGGGTTAGCCAACAGACATGTAAGCTGATAGCCGGATGGAAATTTTGACTGGAGATATATTCATATAAAATTCCAGACCCGTCGTAGTGGCTAAGGTGTACGTTGCTCTACTGAACTGAAATCTCAGGATTGAATCCCGGGCGCGGCAGTCACATTTCGATGGGGCTGAAATGCAAAGATGCCTGTGTGCCATGCATTGGGTGCACATTAAAAAACCACAGGGAGTTAAAATAATTTTGAGTGCCTCGATCACCAGGGTGTGCCTCATCGTAAAATTGTGGTTTTAATTGGCACGTAAAACCCCAGTTTTTAATTTATTGAATTTCCAAATATGACCATATAAGAGCGCCATATATGGACATGTTAAAAATTTAGAAGTGGCCATATATTAAAGGGTCCCATGTATAGGCATATTAAAAATTTGGCAGATATGGCCATTATAGCATATAAGGGTCCCATATATGGACATATTAAAAATTGAGCAGATATGGTCTATAGCATATAAGGGGGCCATATATGGGGATATTAAAAATTGGGCAGATATGGCGATATATGGCTCTTATATGCCATATATGGCCATATCTGCCCAATTTTTAATATGCCCATATATGGCCTTTTTCATATTAGTCCAAATCTGACATTTTCGTAAGGGGTTCGCTTCTGGCCTTCCTTAGGTCACGTGACTTCTTGTACCTCACAACGTGACCATGAAAAGAGATCTATGGCTTTCGCCTTAAAATGTGGACAAGATAGCATTTCATCACCTGTAATACCAAGAGTATACTTGCCATTATGTTTTTCATGCCCTGCATACAATGTATTTAAGTGACTGACACACACATCCAAGTAAGCTGGAAAGAATAGCTCCTCTACAAGCCGAGATTTCGATTTTCAGTAAAACAGGCAACGGATCCTAATAATCACGAAAGTGCGATCAAGAAGCGGTATCTTCGGGCATAATTGTTCAGTGGAAAGCAGAATCTAAAGTGTTGCACTACCGACAGAATAACAGTTGACGACGTGCGAGGTGGTGAGCCCTAGCAGAATATTCAGCATACTGAGAAGAAATCATTTTACTGCAACGTACTAATTGCCGCAGCAAAAACGCCAATGCGAAGGCCGCAATAATAATAAAAAAATTGGAGGACGCCTAAGCTTCGCCTTTAAGTGTAGAACGTGATAGCGTTATCGGGACCCGTTCGCATCGCAACGCGCGGCTGTAGGTCTGCTAGAAATGCTGGAAAAGGGGTTTGTGTTTCAGTTTCCTCGTAGCAGAATTAGGTTTTCTTGTACATTCAAATTACAATCCGACGCCGATTGGTAAACAGTCCGGCGGCGAATCCGACATCGAATGGTAAAGTCGTACTTTACCATTTTCCTGACGGATTTCACTGTGAGAAATTCAATTTTTGTTCCCCAAAACATTGCTCCACGTGGAGGGCCTGCGCGGTTGGGGTGGTTGGAGATTTTCTGCGCCACCCGCATCACACGCCGGTTGCCGACACCGGATTTTCTGCGGCACGGGGCCATTAACGCTGTCGCGTTAGAAATGCAGCATTAGGGAATGCTTTGATACGAGCAACAAGAATGGTGCCTTACCTCGCAGTCAACACTGCTTCTTGTCGGAATAAAGTTCCTTTGGCCAATGTTGTGCAGCCACAGCTTCTTGCGCAAGCCGTCACGTTTTCTTTGTGGTATCATAAAAACTGCATAACCATCTTCAGGCTTCTTGCTGCAGGTATATGCACAGCAGCACGGCATATCGCTAGCCGACAGCGCACAAAACAGCGTGCAACGTTCTCTATTGACCCGTTTCGCGGTGATCCTTGGGCCCTGCCATGTTTGATCACGTGGTGACGCGTCGATTGCTTGCCTCAACTGCCTCCGTGTTTACAATGGATGGGTGTGACGCCGGAGCGGGTTACGAAACCTCTGTTTCGGGATGTGTCGTAGAAAAACGTTACTAGACTAGCTTCAGTTGTAAATCTCGGCTACGTTGCACGGAACCGCCACCCGCACGCGCCTTCATGGCGCTGCAGTCGCACCAGCTTCACTTCCCCACTAGCCGGCTACGAGAACTGGCCGGACGAAACAAGCGGTGCTCTGTGGTTGGTTGTTGGCGGCGGATTTCAGGAAGCATGTCATCCTGCGAAACTGTAGCCTTCGCTGCGTTTGTTAAGGATATTAGCAGACGATGACGACGTGCAGCGCTCCTGGCTACACAAGCGGCTATCAAACGATGTCGACAGTTCGGCGCGCCACTTCTTGTGTGCTTCCAGCAATGCGACACTTCGCTCGGCGTTGAACAGAGCGATTTCTCGTGCCGACCGGGAGCTCTCTGCGAGATCCATGGTGTGTGATATACACGTTCATGAGCAGGACATCCTAAAGAATTACGTGCATATTGTCAATGGACTGACGGTTGAGGTGCCACGAGACAAGTGGGCACTTGCCGAGGGTGCGGTGCCGAAAGTGTTTCCGACCCTTCTCTCGTAACTGTCGAACCAGCTGAAAAAAAAAAAACGCAAACGAACAGAGATGTTTGGTGACCTGTTCTGGGCCGTCAGAGCTGTCAGAGAATACTCTGAGTCGTGTTGGGTGACCCTTGCACTTTCAGGAACTGTGTTCACGCATCATTAACTGGTTAAGCTTTTTGTTTCCCCGCGTAGCGTTCGCAAAAACTCGCATAACGATGACGTCACTGCGCACGGCTGCGCCTCGCATCACCTTGCGATAGCCAATCGATGGCCAATCAATAGCTAATCAATAATCGATCAATAAACAATAAACTTCGGAAAATGCTGGGGATGACTTGGTAGTGCTTAGTCTAGCCCAAATACGTGGCCAATACCTTGCAATAGCCAATCAATAGCTAATCGATAATCACTCAATAATCAATAAATTCCGGAAAAGCATAACCCGAAGAGCCAGGACCAGCTAGGTGCCGATTAGCTCCGCTGTTTCTCTAGCCTTGCGCCCCTTATGCAAGCTACGCTAATTTTTATTTAGTCACGCGCATGCATACACGCCTACCTTGCAGGAACCTTGCATAAAAATGCATTTTTATGCAAGGTTCCTGGAGCAGCGGCGGGGATCCAATCTTGAAGTAAAGGCAGCGAGAAAACGTGCCAAGCTGCTGTAGGTGGAGTTGGTTTCCACGTAGGCCCAAATCATTTGCCTAGATTATGTTCGTTCTGACAGTTTAAGTCTTAGCTATATATAGGGGCATACAGTTGTTTTTTACTTCGTTGTCTTTAATGAAGCATTCTTCGGTTTACAAGAAAGTTGCGCTGCTATTTTTGTGGATAATAAATTTGGTCTCATTAGGTGGCGTATAACTGCCCCAGACCAAAGTGTTATCTAAAAAGTAAAATCAGCGAGGAAACTGCGTGAAAGGTTTAGGCGGCAGGAAGAAACACACGACACTTAAAAACGCAGCTTCTGCGCTTCGTCGTATGCGTTTCTTCATATCGTGCAGTTTACCCTTCTTTCAGTATGAACCAACTAGCCCGATATATCTTATTGCTGTAGGTGGAGACCGCTTTCGCGTGGTGTCACTAATTCGGACTATAGGGAGAACGCCAGCGAGCGTGAAACACGCGCAAGCTGCCCGTCCGCACGAGCTCAAGTCGGCGGCGAGGCGTCTGCAGTGGAGCGTGATGGAACGACGCCGTCATCTGGCGGCTGTCACAGCAGTGGCGACAGCGGCGGTAAGCGCACAGGCGGAGAGTTTTACAACTGAAGCTAGTCTAGTAACGTTGTCGTAGACGGTGACTGGGTGGACGACGCGAAGCTTTGGCCGCAGCTTCGGAGAACATGCAAAAGCACTTTCGGAGCTGATTAAGCTACGTCTAAACGCCGCGAGCAGTGTATATGGTGCTTGCTCTAAAAGCGGGGCTAAATATACATTCCAAGCTATCCAAACTTTCCGCTCATGAATTGAATCGGGATTAGCGTGTTTTGCTCTTCACTCTATATTTGGCAAATTTCTTGAAGCAGCGGCTTGTCATGTTTCTTACTCAAAGTTCCTCAGTGTGGTCACTATCCGATTATTTTCTTCCTAATCGGTCGCGGGTGTGCTCAGTTCCGTTAGATTTGTTCTTGCTGTGCACAAGGCTTGAAACGCAGCTGTTCCGTACAGTGTAATACCTTGTAGCTAAGGCGTATTATCGCTAGTGACTCGCTTACTCTTGTGGACCGTTACGAAACATTCAACTTCGACCATTCGTGCGCTATCGGTGTAGTGCCGTCATTTACCGTGCGTATATAGTGCGCATATATTCAAGTGTGCGCCCATTCATTTATTCCTTACACGTTGGGAAAGAGTCGGCGTGAATTTCCGTGGCAGTTGGGGTAGATGTGTGTAGATACTGTGCGCGAGCCCTACTATGACGGGAAGGGACACTACTCCCTTCATGATTGTCTAGCGAGCGGTACTCACTCTTGCCGACGTACCGGGGCTGAAGCCCTTTCTTTGAAGGTTAGCGATACAACGCTGGCGGATGAGCAACTTTCTGTATCCTCGAAGAAACCCGTACATCTCGAAGTGCCGGAAACTCGTACGGACAGTTGCAGCAGCGTTCCGCGAACTTGGCTACACATATTCATTGCATTCCTTAGTATGCTAGTCACTACTTTTGCAGCCAACCGCTGCGCACGTCTTCAATACACATAATTCAATCCAGCATGATTGGAGCACAGTGCGTTAGCACAAACTGAGTTTCATTTCAGACAGCTGATCGCACAGAAGCAAGGTAGAAGCGGTAACGGTTTCGTATTCGTGCGCGGTCGCTGAGGCGAAATCTCGTTTCTCTAGAACAAAAGAGTTAATACGCCGAGCCAGCCAGCCGAGCAAAGGCGAGAAATGGCGCGAACTTTTTGAAAAAGCAAAGCACAAACAAAACCCAAGATGTGCTCGTTTCCAAGGGCAACGGCAGAGAGACCAATCGTCATGCAGGAAAACAGGCGCAAGACCAGCTGCCATGGAGGGGACGCGTGAGGGGCGAGAGGAGGCGAGGAGGTCGCGCTGCGGCGGCAGAGTTCAAAAAGTGGCGGCACTTTAAGATTATCACGGGACTTTAAGGCGTATGGCTCCTCTGGCCTCCTTGAAGCCATTGGGTTCAAGGAGAGCAGTGGGAAACTAAGATGTCCGCAATAGACATTAGTAATAGGCGACTGGAAGATTGGAGGAAGAAAAGTAGGGAAACGACAAACAACGGAGGCATACAAAATCGAAGTTGCTAATAGGGGTTCAGAATGTTTGGTGAAAGGAACTCTTCGTTATTTCTTTTTTTTTCTTTTTAGGAAGGTAGGACATTAGGCAAAACATTACACCATCTTCCCGTAGGGGAACCCTGAGTAGTATGCGAAGCAGCCATGGGGTCGACTCAAGTTCCAATTAGTTTTCAGATCGGCCTGTCGCCGCTGCCGTTTCGTTGCAGCGGCTCGAGCCCTCTTCTCCGCGGCGCTGTCCACGGCGCTGACACTGGCGCTGTCCGTGGCACTCATTGTGGCGTTGCGGGAAGAGAATGAGAGGACGAAGTGAATGATGATGAGTGTGCGAAGCACCGGGGGATCACTCGGGCAAAACGCCGGAAGCGTTCTCCGGAAGCCGAAAGCTGGCTTCCGGAACCGGAAGCGGAACCGGAAGTGGATCCGGAAGTGGAAACGGAAGCGGAACCGGCAGCAGAAGCCGGCTTCCGGAAGCCGGAGCTTGGCGTACATATAGACATATACATACAAGGAGAGGAGGGCAAAGAGGATGCGCATGCGCAGTGCGGGTGTGGACGCCGCACGGCGGATGGAGGGAGAGACATAGCCACAACCATAAGCTGTTTCGCATCTGATATAATAACAAGAACTTGGTGGCGCAACCAACACGACCAGTGTTGGTTGATCATTCCTTCCATCTATGCATCCATCCATCCATCCATCCATCCATACGGCAAAGCGGAGGCCGCGCTAGAAGGCAGACCGCGCGAGATCTCAGCGCGGGCATTGGCTTTTTTTGTAGCGTGAGCTACACTGGTTGAGGTTGAGCAGTTTCCCGTAGCTTCCTGGAGAGCAGTGCTGCGCATGCGTGAGGAGCGGAGACGTCACACGGCGCACAGTTGCGGAGCCGGGCGTTTGCTGGCGCTTGCGCTGGGCCCGGCGTTTGCGCTGGGCGTTTGCCAGTGTGGTATAGCCATGGAGAAGGAGAGCCGAAATTGCTGCTCAGCGGCGCAGAAGAGCGGAGAAGCTTAACTCATCGGATCCCGAAGTAGTTGCCTGGTAATTAGCCGTTGAGCGTAGGAAGAACGAACAGAACAAGGCTAAATGTGCTGCGGCGACACCGGAGCAATGGGAGGAACGTCTAGCAAAGCGGCGTCGCCAGGAGGCTGAGCGACGTGCCCGACCATCTCAGCAGCAGCAACAAGACGCCGTCGATGACGTCAAGACTCGCCGACTGACTGACTACACGGTGAAACTTAGCGAAAGTGCCAGTGCGACTCGGACCATCGAGACGGACTTCGTAGACAATCCGTTTGGATGTGTGTGCGACGCGTGTGAAGGACTGTGGTACATGAAAGACTTGACGCCGGTAAGTAGTGCCATGCGTGAAACGGTGAGTTTAGCGGCGCCGCCTGAGTGGGGTGAAACCGTGGTGCGGGTTTGTACAACGTGCAAGAACTTTCTCGTTAAGCAGAACATTCCCCTTTTTAGCGTTACCAATGGGTATCGTTACCCGCCCATGCGACCAGGTCTACCGGTTCTGAACGACATGTCCGAATGCTACGTATATCGTGGCATAGCCGAGCTAAGCCACTGCTTATTTTTCGCATTTTGCGGAGCATTCTTCCAGCCGAGGGGAAGCAGTAGCGCCCAAATGTTTTACAACGAAGCTGTTTATGGTTAGGGTTCCGTGGATGTTTCGTGTGCGTAAGCAAAACCTCAGGTCCCGCGCGAGCGCAACTCGTGGCACTGCTCGCGTGTTTATCGTCATCTTCTTCCACAAATGGCTCGTCGGCGTCCCTCGGATGTGCATTTTGTAGATTAGTGATCAATAGACACCATTGCAGCACTGGCCAGCGCTGCATTTGGCTTATGTAATTATGCATTATAAATAGTATGCAGTGTGTAATCCTTCGTTCGCGTAACAATATAAAGAAGCTAAATATATAGCACTTCAAAAGTGGTCAGAATAATTCAAGACTGCGGAAAATGTGCTGTTCGCCCTTCTTGTCTATAAGGTGAACAACTACTCTAAATTTGGTTCAAGTTAGGTGAAACAGTCGGTTCCACCTAACTTGAACAAACGTACATCCGGCACTTCTCACAGTCTACAAAGCATGAGAATCTAGTTCGTGAAACTGAACTAAGATAACTGACAACAGCCTATACAAGGAGACAGAAATCGAAGGCGAACGAAAAGATAGTGCATTTACTCATTCGACTTCACTAACGCAGATATAGGGGTTGTGCAAGTATGTGGGGCGCATTCTAAAGTACAACCCGAAGTTCTTCATCGTTATATCGGTTCTTTCCAAGCATAATTTGAACTTGGCACCAAAAGAGTACAGCATATAGCAAAATTATCGGTGAAAAATAAAAAAAGAACATGCGCACTTTGTGGCGCAAGTTTATTCATTTACCAGTTCACTGGAAACTTGGAAGGGCGCACAGCGAACTGCTCCGGCATCTTATTGGCTCTTGACTTCTTCCTGGATGCCGTGCGCACATCCACTGGCGACGCTTTGGGCTGATCCTCGGCAGCCAGCGATACCACTGCAGAACACGGAGGCTGTCCGCCGCTGAAAGGACTCGTTTTGGAGGGCAATGACGCGGCGGCCAAGGAGTCCATACTTCGTGAAGGGCAGGCGTCCTCTGAAGGCATGTACATGGTGGCCATAGCAGTCATCGCCATTAGCACAGTTTCGACCATGAGCGAGTTGTCTTCGCGCCTCTTGAGGACGCCGCGGAACTTTACTAGTCCGATCAAATTGCATATCCAGAAGGAAGCTAGGCCTAAGCAGGAACCGGTGGACCGTGACTCGGTCGGAAACGCGGCGAGAGTGAGGTAGAATTCGAGAACGACGAGAAGTATGGACGCGAGGCGCATCACGATCAACAGCACTGTGGCCAAGGCAGTGTTGTATTCGGTGTACGCGGAGAACAGCAGCGCTGACGAACTGCTGAACACGAGTGCGGCGCATGCCGCCACGTTCCTTAAACGCCGGCCATTCTCCAGATGGGGCCACACAGCGACGAGCAAGGGCGCTATGCCGAGATCGATCAAGGCGCGAACATAGGCGCTATGCGCGGTGGGGTGGCTGCTGTCGAAGTGGACAGAAGTCAAGCCCAGGACGGTCCAGATGAAAGCGGTGAGTACATACGGCCTTGTGAGGTTCGCTCTCTTCCCGCTGCTACCTTGGCTTGTCCCTGTGGTTCCGTCAGGTACTTGTTGTACTCTGTACATGTGTCTCTTGAAGAACTCATGGCAGTGGCTCACGGGGGCGTCGTTGGCGTTGGCTACTCTCACTGCGACGCGCCTGGCTTCGTCTTCGCGGTGCGCAGCGATCAGCCAAGATGGTGATTCGTCGAGGACGGGGAAAGCCACGAGGAGGACTAAGGCAAAGAATGCAAGGAGCATGTGCGACGCCGACCAGCTCGCTTTCCACGCGTGCGCCAAAGATAGACACACCCGGGAGATGACAAACGAAAGAGCCGAGCCGATGGTGGTGTAAAGCAGTCGGCGGGTCGTTGTCGTTATCTCGTACAGCAGGACGCTGAGGACAAAGAGGCCAGCCGACGCAGCCGCTGCGACTGAACGCACAACGATGAATGTCTGCAGGTCGGTCGCGACGGCGGCGGCCGAGAGCGTGAGCAGTAGAGCCGCGAGCGCCAGGACCCCCACCGTCTTGCGTCCAATGCGGTCGGCTATAGGGCCCAGTGCCAGGAGCGTGATGGTCATGGTGACGACGTGTGCCACTTGGGCGGCGTCGGCGAGACGACGACGCTGGCACACAACGCTCCACTCGCTAACCGCGGTGTTGCCGTGCTCGTCCAGGTCGAACTCCCATTCAACGCAAGGTTCTACGCGGGCCCACGTGCCGCCGTCCGGTGGAACGCGCGTCGTGCAGCGGCTGTAGCTTCCGTTGGGGTAAAGCGGAATGGCCAACTCCTTCCATGCGGCCACGCTCATGTTGGAGTAAGCGTTCGTCCGGCGGCACCAGTGGTCCATCTCGAGCCACGACATCCGGAACAGCAGGTTCTGCGCATACATGATGGCACCGGCGAAGACGCTCATGATAAGTACTCTTTTCTGGAAAGCTCCCTCGCCGAATGGAATGTTCTCATCGTAGACTTCACCCTGCGCTGCAAGATATGAGATTTCTTGCCGCACTGCGGTCACCTCCTCGGGCGCTGGGTTGTTCAGCAACATGGCCGCTTACTTCTTCTTGTTCTTCTTTGCTCTGTTTTTATAGCTCATACCCACAACTGGAAATAGACAACGCAGTAACTAAAACCTGTCGGAACATTTATCATAAAAATATTTCCATCTGTTCCCTAAAGCAAGAAAGATAATTGTCTAGTCTTTCTAGACTGTCCGTCCTCAAGTTCCTTGAGAATGGCCTTTTTTGACGTTCTTGGAAGAATTAGACAAAACATTCGTGGTTTCATAAGTACTGTATTAAAAGTGAGAAACTTTCATTAATGCGAATCGCCGTAACTGTAGATATTCAGGAGGACCCGAATTAACTAGCAGCAGAAGATGACCTGAAAGAACATAAATATATTTACTAGAATTCGTTTGTTAGGGCGTGTGGTACACCAATGGTGGCAGCATGACAGAACCTTGTATTTTGTTCTTTTATGCATCAGTGCAGGCGCACCGACGGGGGGAGGTCTCGGGGGTTGTAAACCCCCCTCCCCTGAAGCTGACTCTTCACGGCACTCTTCACGGCCTGCACTCACCTCGCTCTATGTACCAGGTGCTGCTCGGATTCCTTGCGGTCACGGCGAACCTCGTCGCGACTGCGCATGTCCGTGACGTCAGGCCATGGCACAAGCTGCACCTCTTGTGGCTGAGCTCATCTAGTCATCCTTCTGAGCAATGCGCGATACCGGGAAATCTGCATTCGATCGCCGAAGGATACGTGGTCAAGCATCGCGGAACAGTTCCGCTTCCGCTCGACTACAACTATAAAAGTGGGCCGCATTGCCTGCAACAACTGGGGCACGGCACTCTTCACGGCCTGTGCTCACCTCGCTCTATGTACCAGGTTGGTTACATGAACTCTTCGCTTTGTTACCGATAGAATAACGTCTTACTTGTAAGAGTGTCGTGCCCCCTCAACAAGCGCTTGTTTTACCACTATGTTCATTGCTTTGGTGCAGGTATACTATCTGTGATGGAATGCTTGGCTTTTGACCCATCTCTATTGTTTCGCGACGGGCTGTTGCTTCTTTGTCGGGATATAAAGATAAACCCCGGTCCCATGACCAAAGCCGAAGCTGAACAGCTTGAAAAAATCGCACAGGTACTCGCACAGCTACAGGCAGACCAGGCAACCGTTCTGACAAAACTAACAGCCATTGAAACGAACCAAATAGAACTCGAAAAAAGATTGACAGCGTGTTTGCGAAGACTACTCTGATTGAGAATCGTATTTCACAAGTCGAGGAATCAGAGCGGAAGCTTGAGGCTAGATTGGACGATCTCGAAAACAGGAGCCGGCGACTAAATCTGGTCTTTTTTGGCATCCGTGACAACAATCCGAAGGAAACATGGCAAACATCTGAAGAACTAGTAAAGAGCGTCTGTGAAGACAACTTAAAACTTGATAACGTACTTATCGAAAGGGCACATCGCGTAGGAGCATACCGGGAGGGGAAAAACCGGCCGATTGTAGCTAACTTTTTAAGCTGGAAAGCACGAAAGAGTGTACTACAAAACGCACGCAAATTTAGAGACACGGGTCTCAGCGTTTCAGAAGACTTTAGTCACGCTGTCCGGGAAAAAGGGCGTCTTCTCTGGAATTACACGAAAGAAAAACGGCAAAGTAAAGAATGTCGTGTACGCATAAAATACGATAAGGCAGTTATAAATGGTGACACATATATCTGGGACTACAATATGCGGCAACCTGTTTTACAGAGAGCGTCTGCGCATTCGAATGACGGAGAATGACATGCTCATGATAAGCCACCTCCAACCCACACCGCGGCGGTTTGGTTGAACCTAAAGGATTTTCCGTGCTCTTAGTTAACTGCAGAAGCATCAAAAATAAGACGGACGATTTCGTCTCTATGGTTGCAACTGTGCAGCCGCACGTTGTACTAGGCACTGAGTCCTGGTTAGAAAAGAGTATCGGGAACAGCGAAGTATTCCCACCCGGTTTTACTGTCTACCGTAAAGATAGACACCGGCACGGCGGAGGCGTTTTTATTCTAATAGCAAACGACTTGCCCAGTGAAGTACTCCATTTTGACAATTATGCTGAATCAGTTTGGTGTCGTGTGCACCTGTCAAAAGGGTATAAACTAGTATTTGGTTCCTTCTACCTCCCACCCGATAGTAATGAAACCCCAATTCATAACCTTGCGGACATCTTATCAGTGCTCTCTGATAGTGTTTTTCTGGGCGGTGATTTTAACCTCCCAGACATAACTTGGACTACTGACGGCGCAATAACTAACAAATCGCGAATCAATACAATTTTTCGAGAAATAATTATGTTAAACAATTTAACCCAATATGTACTTGTTCCTACTAGACAACAAGCTACATTAGATCTGGTCCTTTGTAACGACCCCAACATTGTGACCAAAGTCTCAACGCAACCTGGCATTAGTGACCACGATGTGGTCATTACAAACTTAAACATTTGAGTGGTTCCTATACGGGTGCAACTACCACGGCGAGTATTCTTATTTGAGAAAGGCAACTCTGACGCCATCCAAGCTTAATTAGTATCACACTTGCCAACATTCCGTCGTCTGTCAGGGAGTAGTGATGCAGAGCATTTATGGTCCACCCTTCGGAACAAATTATTAGAACTACTAGAGAAACATGTCCCTATAAAATTCTTGCGGCAAAAGAAAAAAGGTAAACCGTGGTTTAATTCTGGAGTGCGTAGACTGATAAGGAAAGCTAGTAGAGCGTACAAAAAATGTCACAGTTTCGCCCTAAGGGCGAAGCAATGAATGCGATAGCAACACAGCAATGTCATACGAAGTAAGGTGAGCGGCTTTGGTAGCAACAACACGCAGAACTGTTGTCGACGCCATCGGCGTTTTGCCCGCGTTAGCTCAAAATGCGTGCGGCGTTGGTGACTGTTGCTGGAGCCTCTGATATAAATAGGCACTTGGTGCCGCAGCTAAACGTCGCCTCCCTTCCCTCCCCCTCCCCCACGGCCTCTCGCGCGTCCGAAGAAGGCGCGTTTGCTCTACATATATGGTGATTGTAAAGGAGAAAAGAGACGCCTACTTCTGCAGCCCTTAAGCGAGCACGGCGCAGAACGCGCGTTTGTTCTCCGCCGTGCGTTCACTCCCCGTGAAAGACGCGCCCCTCGCGCCCTTTCACTCGCACATACAGCGTTCGGCGCGCGGCGACGATTTCATCTCCAAATGACGGCATACGGAACCTCACGGCGACGGCGACGGCGACGGCGACGGCGACGCCGACGGCAGAAATCTGCTTTTGAGTGTCCATATAATTGCTATCGCAATAAAATGCTGTAATAACAACACTTCTCTCAACCGCCAATACTTAAAGGATGCAAACCGGATGCTAAAACTAGGAATCGAGAAAGCGAAAGAATTATTTTTTTCCCGATTAAACACAGACCTGAAAAAAAAACCTAAAGCTTTCTGGAAATATATAAAAACAAGTAGAACAGACGACATTTCAGTTCCAGCTCTGAAATCAAATGGCATTGCTATAACGACAGACGCTGAAAAGGTTGAAGTGTTTAATCTCTATTTTCAATCGGTGTTTTCGGAGACACCAACAACTGACGCGACCACATTACTTCCTCCTAACAGTGCCTTTGACCATTCCATGCCTGAAATAAACATCGATATACATGGTATCGACTGTCTTTTGCAGGAATTGGACACCTCTAAATCTATGGGTCCTGATAGAATTCCTTCCTATGTTCTAAAAAAATGTCACGGCATTATTGCACAATATATTTGCATTTTGTTTCAAATCTCGTACGACACTGGGTTGGTTCCACAGGATTGGAAACTCGCGGCTGTTAATCCTATCTTTAAATCTGGGGACAAGAAATTGGTGGAAAATTACAGGCCTATATCCCTAACTTCAGTATGCTGCAAATTTTTTGAGCATATATTGTATAGTCAATTATTTAAGTACCTTGAGTCGATTAGCTTTTTTACTGCCTCACAGCATGGATTTCGTAACGGTTACTCATGCAACACACAATTAGTTGAATTCCAACACTTTATAGGTAACTCCCTTGACAAGAACGAACATGTAGATGCACTATTCCTGGACTTTAAAAAAGAGTTTGATACAGTATCTCATCACTTACTAAATATTGAGTTAACGTCTTTGAACATACATAATAAAACCCAGAACTGGATTTGTAATTATCTTAATGACCGTAAACAGTGTGTAGTTCTTAATGGATGTAGTTCATCACACATAACCGTATCCTCAGGAGTGCCCCAGGGCAGCGTTCTGGGGCCACTATTATTCCTCATATATATTAATCACATTGTAGATGACATACAGTCCCCCATGAAACTTTTGCAGATGACTGTGTTCTTTACAGAAAAATAAATTCACCATCAGATGTAACAATCTTGCAGAGGGACCTTGATAAAATAGGAAATAGGTGTCTACGCTGGCGAATGCGTCTGAATATTAATAAATGTAATCACGTCCGCTTTTCAAATAAAAAATTCGAGCCTCAAACCCAGTACAATGTTGAAAACACAACAATAAAAAGCGTCTCAGAGTGCAAGTACCTTGGCGTTTACTTCACATCGAAACTAAAATGGAACTATACACATTCAGCATTCAATATCTAAGGCAAGTAAAGATGTTTTTTTATTCATAGAAATTTTAAATCATCGTCCAAAGATGCTAAAGAAACACTTTATTTTTTGCATGTAAGATCTATCCTCGAATACGCCTCTATGATTTGGGGCCCATATCAGGACTATTTGATTCAAGTAATAGAAAAACTTCAAAATCAGGCTGCACGCTTCGTCTCCAATAGTTACAACCCGTTCTATAGTGTCACTGAAATAAAAGCATTGCTGGGCTGGGAAACGTTAATCACCAGAAGAAAAAAATTGAGACTCAAGTTCTTCCACCGTATCTTCTATAATCAAACAGGCATTGATAGCCGCAACTACCTATCGGAGCCAACTTATGTCTCGAATTGACTCGACCACTCAAAGAAGGTGCGTGAATACAGCTGCAATACTAAAAGGTTTGCTGAATCATTCTTTCGACATACGGTGAAAGACTGGAATTTGTTGCCGGAAGAATCTGTTTCAGTGTCTGATAATCATGATTTTTTTTCGCGCCTGTGTTTGTGACAATGCATTACTGCCTTAACTTTGTTTAAATTTTGTATTACGCTTGAAAATGTTGACTCATTGTATGTTCCACCTTGAAGTTACTTTGCTTTGTGTGTTTATTCGTTATTTCTGTGAATGATTTAACATATCTTTATCTAACTGCCCCCTCCCCCCCCCCTGCGATAATGCCTTCGAGACGACGTAGGTATTCTATAAATAATAAAAAAAACCACCCCCTTTGTTTAACCCCTTTTCTTTCCTTGCGCATTTGAGTACTGCAACTAAGATGTAAGACGCGCAGTCGTCTGCACACTCGCAAAAAGCGCATTTGTTTGACAATTTCCCATGAAGAAACTGAAATTAGTGCTGTTTAGATGGTATTGGCAAACTGTCAACCCCCCCTGGCAGAGATCCTAGGTGCGCTACTACATCAGTGAATGTGCGACAAATCATAGAACGAAATTAGAGCAGAATAAACACTTCGTTTTATAAAAGAGGAAGGTCTCAAGCACAAGAGAAAAAAAAACCATGGAATAAAAATATCACTCGCATCAGTTGACAGGAACTAAGGAAATTTCAGGTAATCTAAAATTGTAAGGAGCATGCTCGAATGACCCCTAAGATCTTCGTCAAAAACTCCAAAGCAGTAATATATTTCTCATTGAAAGCCCAATATTTTATTATCCGTACGCGAATCCTTAAGATAAGCCTTTTTCTAGAGAATCCTTCATAGCTTCGTGATATTCTAACGCAAGATGTGGCACTTGCCTCTTCTTGGGCTTGCGAAACTTTGGTTTAACATGTGCGTCTGTTAAAAGCGTGAACGTCACCAATTCCTGTATTTAGAAACGCTGAGGCTTGAAAATTGTTTACGTTGATGGATAGTAGCAAATATGCCGTTTTGCAAAGATACTAAACGTTACGAAGTAATGCTTAAGATGATGCAGAGTTTAATTTCGACAGGATTTTAAACCTTTGCAATCACATTTTACTACACGTGATTGTAGAATATTGTTTATATTCGCCAGCCAATCCACCTTTCCTGATGAGGCGAAGAGCGTCAGTGAGAAGTTTCTTGCGCAACCCCTATGCTGGCTTCAGTAGAACAAACCCAGCCAAAAATGCGATGCATGGGCTTGAAAGTGCTTGTAAACAAAACGCACACGACTAATTAAGCATGCGCACTGTTTCTGGAGTTTATCTGGGATGGTATTCGCCTGCACAAATGTTTACTCTTGTATTATATCTTGCAAAGATGATTGCATTTAGACGGGACACCGTGAGTAGAAAGGTTTTAGAGTGTGTTGCTTCGTTATGGAACACTTGCATTGTATTGTTTTCTACGAAAATGGCGGACACGCAATCTATGATGAAAAATATTCAGCAGAACCCATCAGGCGATGAATATCGACATTAGTGGTATTAGCATTGAAGAAATTCATTTACACCCAACCACCGAAAGGCTTCATGTAGGATGCATGTATGCAGCGAGGGCTGCTATCTCGCGCCGCCGCCGTGCAATCGTCGCATGGTGTGTGTGTGTGTGAATTTATATTGAAAAAAAAAGATTGTCTGAATATATATGATGCTGCTTTGACTCCACCAGCACCTGATCAAGTTCAATGATTTTTTTTCTATGTCATTCAAGACGGGCATGTAGCATTTCTCTTTCTCTACTTCCCAAAGGCTGAATGGCGTTACCTTATTGACCCTCCGCTTCCGTTGCTCTTGCATTCACGTGCCAAAATTCGTCTTTGTTGGTCAGCTCGGTAGAGGGAGGAGGAAGTGTTTTGTATCACGTGTATAAGAGAAAGTAGCAGCTGTCGGCTGGTTTACTTAGCATATTCTGCGTGAAGTTCACTGCATATTCCAAAGTGAAGTATTGGAAGCGCTGTGAGACAGTCCATATGTGATTGTTTTTAGAATATACGAAACCATACTTCTTCCTTTTAATTCAAAGCTTTCTTGGTGCATTCGCTCTCGTTGGGCTGCTCACTGGTTTACACAAATGTTACTTTTCTGCGTGTATAGGGTTACTTTAGATTTCTTTGTGGCGACGGATGCTGTTTTCGGTGTTCAATATTAAGTCGGTAGATGATTAACACAGTTCGTCATGTCTTTGTTATGCGTGGCCAATTGCCTAACTGTGGCCTTAATAACATGAAGCGTACTAATTGTTTCAGTGTCCCACGAGCGCTGCCAGTAGATTCTAACTTGCGCCGAATACAGACAAACACCTACCCACACTTACATAGATTGCACAAAATATTTCCTAACAAACACAGCGACAGATGTCCATGGTGTGACTCCACCCCGACACTAGAACAAATCACTTACCAATGCACGCAGCGTCCGGCAGACGCCGTCTCGCCGCTACTTAACGATACACTTAGCAATTGGTCGTGGCCCGTGGGAGGCGCGACTCTCCGAACTGGACTTGGGAAGCCAATTGGCGACCCTCGACCAGGCCCGGCGCGCCGCAATAGCCAGTGGGGCCCTGGAAGAGGGGCTCCACCCACAGTGACCAAGCACGATCTTTATTTAAAAAAAGTTGTTTCTCTCTCTCTCTCTCTCTCTGTCTAGATTCTAACCTTTTTTCGGAAGAATGGCTTCAAGTATATGGCTGGGAGAGACACAGAGTTGGTTGCTTTGGTGGCTATTGATGTGGCAATTTTGTCTGCCAGCATATGACCCTTGTTGCCTCTATGACCAGGAACCCTGCATATTGTGACATGATGACTAGACATGTATACTGCACACAGTAAAAAAGAACGATAATTTAGCACAGTATTTTTACTTTTACAGAAACATTTTAAACATTTTGTATATTTGGGTTCCTGATATGTTTAACAGCCGACATGTTTGACAGCCGACAGTACTGCGTATGCTTCAGTCGTAAAGATACTCATTTCCGGGTGCAGCATATCTGATTCAGAATAGGATGGTCCGAGTGCTGCGAAGGACAGATCGGCGTGTGACCTTGAAGCGTCGGTATAATACCCCGGGCATGAGTACTTCGCCTGAAGTTCAGGAAGTTCATTCGAATGCTAGCCTCCGGAGCATGGCTTGTCGCCTAGATAAACGATGTGTCAAATTCTACTAGCTGCCACTGATACGGCGGTAGCAGCTGTGCTGGACGCATTAGACGATGTTCTAAAAGTGGGACACAGATGTCTTCAGTGAGCTTCCTCGCACGCAGTGATTAGAGCTCTCTCAATGTCTGCCGATTATGAAATAGTGAGTCACAGGAAACACCGTTTACAATTTTGTAACAAGGATGTTCAGAATTTGAATGTACTTTCAGATCATATGTGAAAGTGGAATGTGACCTCTGTAGAAAGAGTGATCACTCGTTTGATTCTAGGTACAGGCTTGCTACAGGGCTTGTACTGAAAGCACCAGTTGCGAGGCGAATACATAAATGGTGAACCGGCTCTAAGATTTTTTAGTGTCATTGGAGTTGCTGAATGATATATCATAGCACCATACTCTAGGCGAGAGAGGACAAGGCTCCTGTACTAGTTCAGAAGGCATTTTGCATCGCTACCCCATGTTGTGCGTGACAGAAGCTTTAGGAGGTTCATTGTTTTCTGGAATTTTGGCTTGAGATATCCAATATGGGGAATAAACGTGAGCTAAGAGTCTAAGATGGATGAATGGATGGATCGAAAAACTTTATTGATGTCCATTAGGCCGTGCTAGTTCCCTAGCGCGAAGCGGGTCACTCCCGTTGAGACGGGAAGGCGTATCCTTTCGTCCGCTTCGTGGGCCGGTTGGACTGCGCATAGCTATTTTTTTATTGTGAGGCTGCATAGAGCTACGTCCCACCGCTGTTCAGTGTTGTCCTTGTTACTGCATAATGCGGAATAACGCCAGAGCATATCAATAAGATCTATGGAGTCGTTACATTTATCGTATGTTGTACGAGTGCAGAACTCCGGATAGATATTAGAGATAATTAGCGCGTTTAGATACGTTCTTGTTTGTAAAAGCCTTAGCGTAATGGCCTGAGCGGCCATTAGTTTACTGTGCGGAGGGGCGAAGACCCTGTGCCCTAGGTAGAAGTGCTTGGTCAGCTCACTGTACGTGAGGAGGTGGTCGCTGCAATGAAGAAGCTCAGCATGTGCTTGTCTTGTAGCTGCACGGTTGGCAAGTCCTCCTGCAGCATTGCGGGAAGATTCGTTGAGGTTCGCTGGAGCACCGTTGATTTCTCCCATGAGAGCAGGAAACGAGATGATTGTCTGGGGTTTGACGACCTTTCTGTCAAGAATAGCCAGGGCCTGTCTAGAGATGACTCCTTTGACAAATGCTCGGACGGTTGCCCTAGAATCGCTGTGGATCATGCATCTCTTTGGGTCTAAGAGTGCCAATACGATGGCTTCTTGTTCTGCAATGTCTGGCTGTGTGCTATACGTGGAAGCCGAGTTGACGACTTCACCTTTGCCGTTCAGAAGGACCACTGTGAAGGCTTGTCTATTGGACATGAAAGCCCCTAAGAGTCTAAGATGATTCCAAGGAATTTAAGTTTGCACTTTCTTGATAAGCAAACTTGCTCCTCTTGAAAACAGCAAATATTCTATTAGGCGCCCTCACGCATCGCAACGAGAGTCTCCCCATAGGGGGTTATGAGCTTTTACATCACCAACGACTATGTATGGCAGAGGAAGTTTATTGATGAAGCTTTCAACTGTGTTCTGGAAAGTTGATAGCAAGGAACTAATTCGGACTAGCTTACCAAACAGCACTGCTTCGCAGCAACTGCCTCAAGGGAAGATCGAATGTTTAACTACTTACATGCCACATCTTTATCGACCATTATCCCCACACCACCCGACGAAGCGAGAGCGTCGGCACGGTCTTCGCGGAAAGTGGCATATTGCTTAAGAAAATTTGTGTTTAAATTTTATTGCGACAGCAATTATACGGACACTCCAAAGCGGATTTCTACCGTTGGCGTCGCCGTCGCCGTGAGGTTCCGTATGACTTCAACGGCGATGAAATCGTCGCCGCGCGCCGTATGCTGTATGAAAGGGCGCGAGGGACGCTCGCTTTCGCGGGGAGCAAGCGCACGGCGCAAAGCAAACGCACATTCTGCGCCGTGCTCCCTCAAGAACGGGAGGGAGGGAGGGAGGGGAGGCCTCCCCTTCCTTCCTCCCGTCCTCCTACGGCCTCTCGCGCGACGGAAAAAGTAGCGTTTGCTCTGTATATATGGTGATTGTAAAGGAGGAAAGAGATGCTTAAAGCGCGAGACACACGATGCGATTTTGCGTGCGATCCGTCGTACGACGCGCCGAATCGGCCGCCGCACTCAGCAAGTTCTCAACGTATTCTGCTGCATGCCGCGGCGGATGCGACCAACCTGTTGGATATAGTCGTACGACTGCCCGATCGGTCGGATGGCCGCGGCCAATGACAGCACCGCCAGCGTGTACGTCGGCGAGCAAGCGCTCCGATCGTCCCGGAGCTTTTTTTTTTCCCTGGTCGAGACGCTGGCCTCCTTGCCGCTGACGGCGTCACAAAAATCGGGTACACTTTGTTTCTGACACGAAATAACCTATAGAATGAAGTGAACTCAAAACTGTGAATGCTATAAAACGTTGAGCGAAGTAGTAAATCGTTGACGTGGTATCGATTCGGAAGCGGTCAGCGCAGACGCCGCAGCAGTCTATGCGAAGCGGCTCGCGTGACTGGCGTGTTTTCTCATCGCTACCAACGGCGTCTGGAAAACTAATTGTATTGCCACTTATCAGCGACATAAATGTTCAGACGTTGATTGTGCTGACGAATATGGGCGCTTTATAACGAGCTGGGGACGGATCGCAAGGGCTATCGACCCCGGATCCGACGGCCAGCGAGCTAGGCCTATATACCGTCTCCCAGCGATCGCAAGCTCGCCTGGCTTGATCGTTCGCTTCCGTCCGAGCCGATAAAATCAAATGTATTGCAATTTAAGCGCGACATAACTGTGTACACGTTGTGCTGACCAACGTAGGAGCTTTTTTACGAGCTACAAGCGGTCATGTCGCAAGCGACACCGGTCTCGGATTCGACGGCTCAGCGAGCTAGGCCTGGCAGCTCCTAGCCATCGGCGGCTGTCGACGGAGCCCACACTGCGGACGCGTCGTTGCGGAAACACGTCTACGCTGCTCGCACAGACGCGTTTTTATTGTGATCGTTTGTACGAAACTAGAGAACTGTGCAAAGACGTTTGTTTTCACTTGCGAAGTTCCGCAGTATTCCGAGCGTCCATGCAGGGCCGCCGGTTGTGAGCGGAGCTACGCACCGCACGTCGTTTGTACCATGTGTCCCGAACCGTCGTATGCGGCAAGTCAGACTCCGACGCGTCGTACGACGGATCGCACGCAAAATCGCACCATGTGTCTCGCGCTTAATTCTGCAGCCCTTCGGGGAGCACGGCAAAGAACGCGCGTTTGCTCTCCGCCGTGCGTTCGCTCCCCGCTAACTGGGAGAAGGCCGGAGTGCCGCCGGAGGACGTCCACTTTGGCAAAGCTGCGCTTTGGCCGGTCTGATAACCACCTTTGTGCCTCCTTAACCGAAATAGTATCTTTGAGTTTGATGGCCTTTATTTCTTTCTCTTTTTTTCATGGTGGGCAGGACCGCGAGTAAGTGGCGTGCTCCCCATCACATTTCACAGAGTGCGGAGCGTTCTTGCATGATTCAGACAGATGCTCATAGTCAGTGAATTTAGCATGGGATAGTCGGCCTCGGCAGCTCTGAGAACTGTGTTCCAATCTCTGCGAACTTTCCCCTTATAGATTAAATCAAGATCAGTCTGCTTTGCTTATGGTTCTTTATTCGGCGAACACTTTGAAATGGCGGCTTCTCAAGTTTCAGAGCCAGCATGGTTCCTCACTGCGGTCACTATCGGATTGTTTATTCTCTGCCTAATCGCTCACGCGTGTGCTGAGCCACGATATATATGTTCTTGCTGCCCATTAGGGTTCTAACGCGCATGTTCTGTACTTTCTAAAAGCTTACAGAAAAACGTAATACCGCTAACCACTAGCCTACTCGGTGGACCGTCAGGAAATGTTCAGATTCGAACATTGGTATGCTATCGCCGTCACCCCTGCTTCGGTGCATTGATTGAAATGTGCGCCCATTAACTTATTCTTGATACGTGAGCGATAGAGCGGGCATACGTTTGAGTGTGACTTGGTGTAGATGCGTGTAGTTTCGTGCGAGGAAGCTACTATACGAGGAAGCGGTGCAACTCCCTTTGTCACCGTGTAACGAGCGGTACTCACTGTTGCCGACGATCTGGGGTTCAAGTCCTTACTTTAAGGGTTGTCGTGAATCCCTGATGAATGACTGATTTTTTTATTCACCGACGAAAGCCGGGCATCGTGGCGGGCAGGCAACGCAGACCGTCCCTATGTAGCTGTGGTGCATCAACTTGGTCACATAATTTCATTCCATTCCTTAATATACCAGTCACTATTTCTTCAGCCAACTACTGCACACGTTTTTAATCTAAAGCTCCTCAGTTTGCAGCATGAATGCGGCACAGTGCGACAAACGACAAATGCGACAAACACCCAGTTGCATTTCCGACAGCTGATCGCACAGTAACAGGGCAGAAGCAGTAATGATTTCGTATCCGTGCGCTTTCGCTAGCGCAACGTGCGGCGCACCGTCGAAAGCGCCATTTCGTTCCTCTAGAGCAAACTGCTCCACTGAAAGAGTCTATAATAATTTTTACAAAATAGAAAGCAGCATTCAAGCAGTAAAATATTTCCTTCCTATAGATGAGATCTGGAGGAGGTCTCTAGCTCGATTCGAGTTTAAGGCGATGCTTTTGTTTAAAGCGAAGCCTAAATATATCTGGGCGAAATCATATGGAAAGGCGAAATTGCCTGTGTACAGAAAACTATCATCATCAGCATTGGCTCCAGTGTCGTCGTCCTCATCCGCAGCTGGCTCGTTGGCGCTCCTCGGGTAGAGCTCATGCTCGTGCTCGGCACGCGCTCGCGTCACTGCTCCCGCGTTCGCCGTCGTCATTTAAAGACGATAGTCTTTCTTGGGGAACTTAAACGCTGAAAATTTGGTCTGTCTGTCTGTCTGTCTGTCTATCTGTCTGTCTGTCTGTCACCCGATTCAGCCACCCGGCCAAAGTTGGAGCACTTGCTTACCGCCCACACTACTTAAACTGGTACGGCTGTTCATACTTGTGAACGTTATCGATCACAAAGTAAATATTACGCATATCTGAGGCGCAACATCACTAGGTAAGTATTGGGAGGTGTGTTCCTTTAATCAAAATACATAGATACGTAACTCTAAAGACCCTAGTTTCTTAAGCTGCGCTGAAAATGCCATGCTATGCGCGCCGACGAACGACGTCCCCCGACTGCGCGCCGACGAGCGCCCTCTGCCATGGAGGAAGGAAACCCTCTGCACAAGCTCATGTTTCCCGATGTATTGCCAGATGGCGTCCATGTCTCACGCAGCGCCTCCTCAATTTTATCAATGCCAGCCAGATGCGGCCGATTCAACATAAAGGAAGCGCTGTCTGAGGCGCCAGGCAAAACATAAATGGCCGCTTGATGAAATAATGCGGTAAAATGAAATCTGTTCAAACAAACCTTCATGCCAGGACGGAAATGGTACGAGAACGGCATCACGGGTGGCCGCGGATCAGACCAGCACTCACGTAGTACGGCCGGCAGAAGACTATCGTCTTTCGACGACATTTGCAGCGAAGCACGCAGATACGCGGCAAATTTTTTTCCACAGCTGGCTGCGTTGCCGCTAGAATTTCACTTCTATTCTGGATAGATTAGAAGTGCGGTGGCCGAAATTGGATAGATTTCATTTTGCAGCAATTTAATTTCGAAGAATCGCAAGCGCCAATGAAGGGCGAATGCTGCTAACCATGCCGCCGAGCAAACTCGAGACACCGAACGCAAGGGACAACGCCGGACTGCGGGCATATCGTCAGTGAGGGCGTTCTCTCCGTCGCAGTCGAACGTGTGTGTAACCTCATATTTGAGAAATACTTTAATGAACCATCGGCATTAATGAAGTGACAAACACCGGCGCCGGACGTTTCAGCCTCGCTGGTTAACCATCTTCACGGAATGGAAAGGCCGACGAATTTTTTAAAACCGGGATACAAAATGGCGGCTTGGGGCGTGCTTCGTGATGGGCGAAGCACGCATGCCAAGGCGAAGCACGCACCGCTCGCTTGCAAGAGCTGCGAGAAACGACTCGTTTCCAGCATGCAGCGTTCCAAGGCGAAACACGCACCGCTCGTTTGCAAGAGATGCGACAAACGGCTCGTTTCCAGCGTGCAGCATGTCAATGCAAAACACGCACCGCTCACTTGCAAGAGATGTGAGAAACGGTTCGTTTCCAGTATGCAGCATGCCAATGCAAAACACGCACCGCTCACTTGCAAGAGATGTGAGAAACGGTTCGTTTCCAGTATGCAGCATGCTTATGCAAAACACGCACCGCTCACTTGCAAGAGATGTGAGAAACGGTTCGTTTCCAGTATGCAGCATGCCAATGCAAAACACGCACCGCTCACTTGCAAGAGATGTGAGAAACGGTTCGTTTCCTGTATGCAGCATGCCAATGCAAAACACGCACCACTCACTTGCAAGAGATGTGAGAAACGGTTCGTTTCCAGTATGCAGCATGCCAATGCAAAACACGCACCGCTCACTTGCAAGAGATGTGAGAAACGGTTCGTTTCCAGTATGCAGCATGCCAATGCAAAACACGCACCGCTCACTTGCAAGAGATGTGAGAAACGGTTCGTTTCCAGTATGCAGCATGCCAATGCAAAACACGCACCGCTCACTTGCAAGAGATGTGAGAAACGGTTCGTTTCCAGTATGCAGCATGCCAATGCAAAACACGCACCGCTCACTTGCAAGAGATGCGACAAACGGCTCGTTTCCAGCATGCAGCATGCCAATGCGAAACACGCACCGCTCGCTTGCAAGAGATGCGACAAACGGCTCGTTTCCAGCATGCAGCATGCCAATGCGAAACACGCACCACTCACTTGCAAGAGATGCGAGAAACGGTTCGTTTCCGGCATGCAGCATGCCAATGCGAAACACGCACCGCTCGCTTGCAAGAGATGCGACAAACGGTTCGTTTCCAGCATGCAGCATGCCAATGAAAAACACGCACCACTCACTTGCAAGAGATGCGACAAACGGCTCGTTTCCAGCATGCAGCATGCCAATGCGAAACACGCACCCTCACTCGCAAGAGATGCGACAAACGGTTCGTTTCCAGCATGCAGCATGCCAATGAAAAACACGCACCACTCACTTGCAAGAGATGCGACAAACGGCTCGTTTCCAGCATGCAGCATGCCAACGCGAAACACGCACCACTCACTTGCAAGAGATGCGACAAACGGTTCGTTTCCAGCATGCAGCATGCCAATGAAAAACACACACCACTCACTTGCAAGAGATGCGAAGTACGGTTCGTTTCCAGCATGCAGCATGCCAATGAAAAACACGCACCACTCACTTGCAAGAGATGCGACAAACGGCTCGTTTCCAGCACGCAGCATGCCAATGAAAAACACGCACGACTCACTTGCAAGAGATGCGACAAACGGCTCGTTTCCAGCATGCAGCATGCCAATGCGAAACACGCACCACTCACTTTCAAGAGATGCGACAAACGGTTCGTTTCCAGTATGCAGCACGACATGGCAAGGCAAGCACTTCTGTCCCGTACGCTGCCACGAACAAGTGCTTCAAGAAGCATTTCCTGGATAATCCTTTCGGGACGTCGTGCAGCGTGTGCGACCGCCTATGGTTCACGTCCGACGTGCCACAAATTCTTGATCGCTTCATTTCTGTCCTCGCTCCTGAGTTTCCAGAACAAGACGTACTCACCTTTCGAGTGTGCGGTACCTGTAGAACGACTCTCTCGCCAAAGGAAAGGTGCCCGGGCTCTCGCGCTCGAACGGCTTCGTCTACCCACCTAAGCCAGCACATCTGACCCAGCTGAAAGAGATCAGCGAGCGGCTGGTTTTGCCTCGCATACCATTCATGCGGATCCGCCGCCTCATGCACGGGGGACAGTTCGGAATCGTTGGCCTGGTGGTGAACGTGCCGTGGAAGTGGATCGGATGGCGGAGTCTCTCCTACGTGGCCGACGACATGGGCATCTTCGTCAAATTGAAGAAAATGAAAGCACTCAAGTCAGTGTTCCTGTCAGGTATGTTACGTAAGACGGAACTCAAGGTCTGCGTCGGCCACCTATGCAAGAGCCCGCGTTAGATGCGTTATCACGTATCAGTGCCACAGGGGGCAATTGACAAGTGCCTCAACGATATTGCCAAGGCGGATGAGATGGAGACCGCAGAGGCCCTGGAAGACGAAGACGCCGCGGTCGACGACCCCGTGAGCGCCAACGGGATCCTGACGCTACTTCAGGAGACGGTCATAGGCGACGACACCGCGTATCTTGACATAAGCCCTGGCGAAAACATCATCCCGCAAATCCTTCTCTACAACGAGCTCACGTTCCCGCAGATTTACTTCGGCCACCGCACGCGCATCACCACCGAGGTACGTCCAACACTGTTCGGCTTCGCGACGAGCGAAATTCACCGCACCGACAGGCGCGGCGTTGTGCCCTCCCACGTGCTGTATATGGCGATGAAAGTTCTGCGCTTTCACATACGCACGAGGCTTGCCGTCATATTGAGGAACTGCCAGGTGACTCCGAACATTACGAAGAAGCTCTTAGAAGACCGCAGCTTCGTCGAGGAGGACGAGTACATCACCTCAGACTTTGCGTTCCTCAGGGGAATACCAAACTCCATGCATTACTGGGCGCAGAGAAAGGGGGATGTCTTCGCTATGATCCGACAGCTCGGAAAGCCCAAGCTCTTTATGACCCTCAGCATGCCCGAGCTACACAATGAGCACCTACTACAACTCATCGAGAAACTCAAGGAGCCGGTCGAGGCGCACCGCCGCAAGGTCGAGGACACGCACTCACTGTACAAGGCTGACCTTGTTAGCAATGGCCCAGTGGTTCACGCCCTCTTCTTCGGCAAGCTCGTCCGCGCCATCATGTTGGTGCTACAGAACACCAAGATCTCCCGCTTCGGAACTTATCCCGTAGTAGGCTACTCGAAGCGAATTGAGTTCCGACAGAGAGGGAGCGTACACGCACACCTCCTAATCTGGCTCAGTGAGGCACCGCGGGAGGACTTGAGTGAAGACATGCCCTGTTCCGTTGGCTTGGCAAACTCTCTAATGAGTCTCGATACCAGCCTCCTCAAGTGCTAGTGTTGCCAGATACACCAACACACCTTTTCTTGCTACAAGCGCGGCAAAACAAAGAAGGTGTGCCGGTTCAACGCTCCCTTCTGGCCAATGAGGAGACGCGAGTCCTCACTCCCACCATCAAGCACGACGGAAACGCTTTGGAGCTCACGGCCCTGCGCGAAAAGTACAAGACCATGCACTGCAGGTTAGAGGAAGTGCAGTATGCTTCAATCGACGAATTTTGTCAGAGCCACAGCATTGTCACAGAAGATTACTACATCCGGCTGCTGAAAGCAGGCATCAGCCGGCCCACCGTTTGGATCAAGAGAGAGCCCCAGCAGCGATTCGTCAACGCCTTCAACCTTCGGATCTCATCCGTCCTAGCTTCCAACATGGACCTCCAGCTGATCGTGGACGCGTATTCGTGCGCGGCGTATGTGGTGGACTATGTCAACAAGTCCAACCGCGAGTTTTCAAACTTTCACACCGCCCTGGCAGACATCGAGAAGCCGCACCCAAACCTCGCTCTAGGCAAACTGGCCACCGAACTTGGTGTGCGCATGCTTAACGGCGTGGAGATGAGCACGCAAGAAGCCACGTGGATCTTGCTTAGTCTCGGCATGCCCGATTGCAGCCGCCAGGTATTTTTCATACCCGCCATGCACCCGTCGAGCGAGTGTGAGTCCGCAAGCAACAGCGGGAGCTCGAAGACGACGATTCCACCGATGTGTGGAAGCTGAACGCGGTAGAGAAGTACGAGGACCGTCCCGAAGAGATGTGTGGCATGTGCCTGGTGGACTTCGTCGCGCATTATACATATAACCCCCAGCATGGTCTGTACCGACGTAGAAAGCACCCCAGAGTCATCTGATATCGAGCCTTATTGGAGGGACGACACGGACCATTTCAAGAGAGAGATGGTCACGCTATTCCACCCGTTTCGGCATGAAAGGATGGACGTCTTGGACAATTTCAAGACCCTGTACAAGACCCACCTCGATGCACTTGTGGCGAAAAAGATACAGTTCGAGGGAAACATTTCTGGGGAAGACCTCGAACAGATGTGCTGAGAACTTCTGCAGCTAAACGTCGCCGAACAGCAGCAGCAACAACAAAGCCTGGCGCAGGAACAAATCGTTCTGTCGGTGGACCGACCCGAGAACGTTCATATCGCGCACGCGACTTTAGCAGGTGAAGCAGGAAACACATGCAGTACAGTGAAGACCAGAGAAGACGTTATGTGCGCCGGGGACTGCGGTGCCGGCATGCGCCTCACAAACCAAGAGCAGCGCTCACTACTGCTTGAGGTCATTCACCGCTTGCGGCTGCCCCATGCGAAACCAAATCGCAGTCTTCCTGACCGGACCAGCGGGGTGCGG
Source organism: Dermacentor silvarum (assembly GCF_013339745.2). Taxonomy (NCBI): domain Eukaryota; kingdom Metazoa; phylum Arthropoda; class Arachnida; order Ixodida; family Ixodidae; genus Dermacentor; species Dermacentor silvarum. The sequence continues at coordinate 67,761,855 of NC_051156.1, forward strand.
CAAGACGTTCACCATTAACCTCTTGAAAGACACCTACAACCGTGTATATACAACCCCGGGGTCCACAAGCAACGTTTATGTAGCCATGGCAACAGTGGGAAAGGCAACCATCGGGGGCGTCACCATCCACTCGGCGCTCAAGGTAACTACGAAGAAGGATGATGCAGGCTTGCGTCACAGTGACCTAAGCACCTACCGCTGTGCCTTCACGGACGTCAAGGCTACATTAGTGGACGAGGTCAGCATGATGGGCTTCGAGGTACTGGTCAAAGTGGACGACAGGCTGCGTGAAATCACGCAGAACTTTCACCAACTCTTCGGAGGCCTCAACGTGTACATGTGTGGTGACCTGGGCCAGTTGCCTCCCATCAAGGCTACTGAGGTGTACGGGCGAAGTGTGAGCCAAGTGAGGCAGCTGAAGATGGAACATCCCTGGAAGACGCTCGACTACCATCCCCTCGTACACGTGGTCAGTCAGAATGACGTAATCTTCTCGGCATTTCTTACGCGGTTACGAGGCCTTAGGCTGACTGACGATGACGTCAAAATGTTTGAGAGCCGCTTCGTCACACGCGAGGAAGCCACCGAAAAGTGTCCTGGCGGCATACAGCTGTCCTACGTGGACGTCGACCACTACAACGCCCATTGCCTCGAGGCTGCGGGCGGCGTGTTATGCCATCCAGCCTATGATACTATCAACGGTCACAAGAGTGAGCATGAGTACAGGGATTCCCTAGCTACGGTGGCCAAGATGAAGTCTAGCGACATGGGGAGCCTGCCGGCCTCTATTTGTCTGAGCGTCGGCAAGCCCTACAGGATCACAACCAACATCGACGTGTCCGACGGCCTCGTTAATGAAAACATGGGCACTTTACGGTACGTCGAGCGTGACGAACACGACATCCTCGAGTTGCTGGAATTTCCAACATCCGCGGTAGGCATCGTCGCCCGAGCCAGACCGAAACACGTCATAGCCGCAAATCCCTCCGTACAATTGAATTGGTACCTGTGGGACTGCGAACCATCAACACCACGGTCTATGCCAGGGAAAACATCACGTGCAAAAGGACACAGTTTCCCTTCGCTCAAGCAAGCGCGATAACTAGACAGAAGTCGCAGGGCGCCACGTACGCCGAGGTGGTATATGATTACGATAAGCGTCATCCCCTCAGGTTGGGCTACGTAGCACTGTCCAGGGCTACCAGCCTAGAGGGCCTATACATCACCAATGCTAAGTGTGATTTCAAGTTCCGACATGTATACGGCTCCATCGACAGGCAGATTGCCTATAAAGCGACTCGGCTTGCAAATAGCCGTCTTGACACTGTCTTGGATAGCGCTGAGGCCTTCGTGAGGTGCCACAACAACAAGAACTAGCTCACATTCGCAGCTCTCAACATGCAGTCTCTGCACGCCGACGTGCAGGACCTTGAAAGAGACGCTGTGCCGACCCAAACCGGCGTGCTGGCGCTTTCTGAAAGCTGGGACAATCAGCCCACTTTCATCATGGGGTTCCAGTGCGTCGCCTACAGCAAACGGCTCCCCTGCTAGGTGCGCCGGTGTGGCCATATATAAGAACAGAACGAAGCGACACTTCACCATTGGGCGCATCGCACTGCGCAGGCCGCACGACACCGAAGACACACAGACACGCAGCCGAATCGGTGACGTATGCGTTGCTCACATAAATTACAACAACAGTGACATCGCACTCGCCGCAATCTACCTGAGCCTCAGAGCCTCAAAAGGGTCTATTCATAGGTTCATATCCACGCACCTCGTTGACTACGCCGAAACCGTGGCGACTACTTCCTATAATAACCCTGCAGTGAACAATATGCCTCTCGTCATTACCGGTGACTTCAACATAGATGTGTCAAAGCCCAACAACGCCTGGTTCTTACACTACATGAAAGGCGTTTCCGATGTCGGCAGGGCAACCCAAGACCTCGTGCCCACATCGAGGACCGGAGGTGTCATAGATCATTTCTTCATAAGAGAAATCCTCAATTTTCCACATATCTACTACACCTCGTACTTCACCATACATAGACCCCTCGTCGCCGTCATCACGCACGAACCCGAGAAAACGTCCGACTCTGCTGCTGTCTGCTGACCTTGATGATTCCCTCATTCGCAAGTGTCAACAACCCGTTCCATGCATGCCCACGTGTTCGAGATATTAGCGTTCGCCGTTCGCCGCCATCACCGATAAATACGAGGACAACTGCTGTTGCTCTTAGTACTCATGTTGGTCATGTCGTTCTGATGAAACTACGAACGACCGCTTCCACACCCATGTACATCTCTTCTCCATGTATGTGTACGTATAAAACAAAATTGGTAAATATGTATGCTGCAGTGGGCGTAGCCAGAAATTGTTTCCGGGGGGGGGGGGAGGGAGCTCACCTTGCCGCGCGGCCTCCTCTTAATAGAATTTGTCGAGGGATCAAATACATGAATAATAACTGCATTGCCAATGCCATTGTATATTAGATGCTGCAAACTAAATATTAAATGCTACCCAATGTCAAGTAAAATATGTATTTTTCATAAAAGAATATATTCGTATGTCCCAAAAATTGTGGCAGAAATAATTTATATCAATGCTTCTGCGTTATTTTTTGTCTATTTAATAAGTAAAGAAAATAACACACGAACTTTACAAGTATATCAGTTAGAAACCAGCAAAGCAGTCCATGCAGCTGATATTAAAAACGTAAAGGCCTTGAAATGAATAAGTTGAGGACGAGTATTTTGATTAATCTTGTGTCATTCAAGAACCTCGTTTACATTTTTGTACACGTGCAACAGCCACGGAAAAAACCTCAATGACGCTGTCCTTCATTGCAATAGATTGCGCAGGAGCAGCTGTTGCCGGTCGTACATTGTAATTACACTGAGATCATAGTCGCAACAGTGAGTACATATAAAAAGCAGGAGTTCTGCAAAATATACATCAGAAATGTGAAGATAGAATGGAATATACAAATGCGAAGATAAAACTTGATAAACTTCAAAAAAGTGCCGCTGGAGACAAAGTTCACTGCTGGTATATATATCCAAAACCTCGCAACAAGATATTTAAATACACGTATAAGTCTCCAATAAATCTACGTATTTAAGCAAACGTCACAGTATATAATGCGTCAAACAAGACAAATAAACATGTTGCGTAGTCACAGATAGTAAACTTTAAGCATAAAAAGACAGACGATCCAGGCAAGAACAAAACTACGATCGCAGAAATCGTGATATGTACTTGGGCCATGCGGCGGTCCCGACAGCACCACATGGGTAGAATAATCGGGGAATAGCGCAGAAATCAGCACGAAAATATGTAATTTAACTTCCCGCAGAGCGGCAACAAATATTCTGCGTCCAAAATTAAAGGAGGGTATTGCTTCGGTTCAAAAAATAAGTAAAAGCAGGTTGCTATAAAGGAAAGAAAAGGCCAAACGAAAGCCACAGATGATGTGGTAAGTTGAACTACCCAATATCCGAGTGTTTGTTGGGAAACGCCGCGTGGGCCGGGCTTTGAATCAGCAAGGTCGGTAAAAATTGGTTCTTGATATCCTCGTAATTTTCATCATGATGCTAACTGTTAAAATAAACGGCGAAAATTTCTGCAGTTTTAAAAGCTAATAAACAGTCATACGTTTTCAGAATTACGAGTTTATGTACCTGAAGGAACAGAGCTTTTTACTTGCATTGATTTTTGCTGCTTCGCTATCTAAAAGACTCGGCGGGGAAATTTAGCGAAGCGGTCAATGACTACGGACACGTTGATGCCGATGTCTCTGTGGGCGTACAGAAGCGCCAGCCTAACCATGCATGCATTCTTCAGACATTCTAGAGCGCAAGTAGTTTTTTAGTAACCGCATGTTAAAAAATATTCTCACTGCGCTGGCAGTGGTCACTGCTAGGGTGACTAGAGAGAGAGAGAGAGAGAAACATTTATTGAGCTCAAAATGACGGCGTCTTTTCAGACGACCGACGGGGTGGTTCCCTGGTTTCGGGACCCATATACGGCCAGCAGCTCCTGGCCCCTAGCCGCCAGTGCAAGCTGGATCGACAGGGCGGGGCTGGACCGTAAGTTCTCCCATCGCTCATGAAGTGGGGTCGTGGGGGAAGGAGGGGGGATGGGGGCTATAGGGGATATGAGTGACGTGCACTCCATCAGGATGTGTGCGAGGGTGCCTGTGTTATTTTTGCAAAATGGACAAATGTCCTCTTCGGGTGACTAGAATCTGCAGCAGTCTGTACACATTTACATAGAACCTGCCGTCGCAATGAGAGAGGGCATCTATTCCGGTGCTACTAAAAACACTCTTTTGATGTCATTCGCATCCTTGTTTAGGTACCTTGCACAAATAATAAGCTGTTCGATTCCAGGAATATCCGTCGTTTCGTCAGCAAGTATTGAGAAGCAGCCTGCAGCTTTTACTTTTGCATCTAGGCTTTCTTTGATAATTTCGCCACAAATTTCTATAATTTGGTTTTGTACATCTGGGCTTAAATACGAGGCATTAATGGGACAACTTTCCAAATGGTTCTTGAGATATGTATCTCCACAATCATCTCGCATGCGAAGAAGCGCTCTGAAAATACCAGTATTTTCAGCGGGGGCTTTGTTTACAGCCATAGGACCACTGTCCCTATGGCCACGGAGAGCCAGACCTTGTCACCCGTAAAAAAGAAGTGCATCAATAATAGACCGTTAACTTTCTTCCGTTTTCTCTTATTTTACTTTGCCTGCCCTAGTCCAGCTGATCGATCACATAGGGCGCGCTTCCTGAAAATGTTTGGAGAAAATTATCAGCTGCCAGCTGACAGTCACGGTGATATTTAGTATTTTCGTGTGTGTGGAAGATTGCGAGCGTGTTCTTCCATTTCAGGAACAGCTTGTACATGAGGGCTCCTGTGCGCGCATGTTGGCCAAGTTTATAAGAACATTAAACCTATAAGTTCCAGAATTGAAAATCTAAAGCACGTCTTTGGAAATGTCAGTGCACCTTTTACGTCAAAAGTTTATAAGAACTTTATACCCACGAAGTTTCGGAATTGAAATCCATGCGCTACGTAGATTCTGCGGCCGCTGCGAGTTGCCGCAACACGCCCGCTCGTTATCGAAAAGCCTTTGAATGTTTGTGCTCGGATGGGGTTCCTTGTGCTATGGGACTCCAGGTGCTTGGGGGTTGCCATGAAATCCAGCCCGAGTTGGCAATGTTCGTGCCAAAATGTCTTTTCGAGCGTGAAAAAGACACTGTAGACAAAATCCAGAATGATTCCCGGCGCCCGTGGTTGTTTTCGTCGGCGGTGCATGGCAGCGCGAAAAAATTTCGGGGGGGGGGGGGGGGGCTGAAGCCCCATTAGCCCCCCCCCCCCCCTGGCTACGCCCCTGGTATGCTGTCATTTCACAGACGTACGCTCGCGTCACGCACAAAACTGCACGATTTACACAAACATGTACGCCCGCCTCATAACAGTTGGCTGAACGCCAAGTGATGCGGGATAGCCAGCTCTCCGCACACTGTTTCGTATAACATCGATTCCCACCGGACGTGGGATCTGCTGTCTTTTTTGAATGAAGTTCAGTTTTGCTCGAAAAGTAAACTTGTGTGCATGAAATAAAAATGAATGTTTTGTTAGGTTGCGTTAAGTTATGAAAAACAGCTGCGCCTGACAAATACTCATTGGCATTACTCATTGGCATTAGAACTGTCAGTGATTATATGTCACAATATTGTTACGAGCCACCTCCTCTTATTAATGAAGATGATTACTATTGCCGGCACGTCACGCGTGCTCGAACGGGTGACGCAATACGAACGGGTGAGCGATAACAATCACTGGGACCTGACAGTCATGCGGGGAATGTGGTATTTTATCTTAGTGCAACGGCGAATTTGTAGTATGACAATCATGAGGGCTACATTGGGAGCTGGGACATACATAAACGAAAGCTCCGTGACCTGTTCGGTAACGCCTCCAGTCGAAAAAGTGCTGTGAAGCAACAGCTGTAAACTCGAACCCAAACGTCCAAGGAGTCATACCTGTCGTACACCCAGGATGTGCTGGAGCTGTGCCGTAAAGCTGAAAGCGACATGCCAGAGTCTGACAAGGTTGGCCACGTCCTGAAGCGGATAGCAGACGACGTATTCAATCTGCTCATGCGCAGAAATTGTGCAACTGCCGATGCCATCATCAAGGAGTGCCAGCGCTTCGAGCAGACAAAGAGCCATCGTATTGCTCGACCATTCACGCGGCTTCCTAACACCGCTGCTACATCTTCGTGTGAAAAGCAGTCACAATGTCACCTTTCGCCGCCTTCAGGCGAATTGACGAGGATTGTCCACCGCGAAATCGAAGCAATGGCTCCAGCTAAGATCTTTACCCACTCTAACAACGGTGACTCGAGCACACCAGCGGTGTCACTCGTCCAAGCCATCATGCTAAACGAACTCGCGAATCTCGCGCTTCCCGCCGCTTGCGCCGTGGTCTGTCCTACGTCCGCTTCTGGGGCCCCAACATCGTTCCCTCGTTATCAAAGGTTCGCTCCACGATCTCGGAACACTTATGATCGGAGAACTGAATATGATCGACCTATCTGCTATGGGCACGCTGCTCGCTACTGTAACAGCCACTGGTCGTTCCCGCAACGTACTCCATCCATTGGCCATGCTCACCGCCTTGATCGCAGCCCTTTTGAGCCACTATCTGCGGCACACCTCTGCAATCCTGACACTGTCACAGTATGGCCCAGCCGCTCGCCGTCCGTTCTCCCGCTCTCCGCCACTTCACCGTGCGACGTGGACGAGCAACCATGGCTCCTTCACTCCGAAAAACTAGACCATGCAGTGCCAGGAGGTAACGCTGCATCCATCGACTCCGCCCCAAAACCCTCTAGTTACTCTGTTGACTTGACGATGTGCGCTGGACGTTGACGTTGATGGCGTGAGCATATCGGCAGTTGTCGACACCGGGGCTCGTATTTCTGTCGTGAGTTCTGGTCTTCGGCGTCGCCCTAAGAAGGTGGCCACACCTGCTGTATCCCCCGTTGCAAGAGTGGCCGATACAGGAACTCCCGCTGTCCTTGAAATGTGCACCGCCCGCATCACCATCGCCGGTCACCCAACTTCTATATTATTTGCCGTTCTTGAGCAATGTCCTTATGACGTCATACTTGGTATGGACTTTCGAACCTCCTGCTGATCAAACCACCTCCCCCAACGGATGCTCCCACCACGCCTTCGGCCCGTCTATGCTCTGTGGACTATGTTTTTTAATTATTTATAAAATATTGCAGGTCTTGGCAGGCCCAAGCAGGAGGGGTAATTTACATAGATATACACAATAAAGCAGTAAATGTAGAGTTGATGTACAACGCGCAAATATTGTTACAAGCACGTTATAAACGGAAAAGAAATTTTACATTATACAAGCAATACAACGCAATTATTTTTATGCAACACAGCTTTCGGAGCGCAACTGTATAGGTCATTATTAAACCAGAAAAACAACAGCCGCAATAACAATAACAGGTTCGTTAAGCAGCAGGTTAAACAACTAGTTCGTTAAATACGAAGAACTCAGCCAGTTTAATTATCTATACGTTCAAACGAGTCAATACTGGACAGTTGTTCAATGGGCAGACTGTTAAATGCGAAGCATTTCTTGGCGAAGATTTGTCAATTTGACAGTATTTATCTATCCATCTGCCTACGTCTTGGTGCTCTCATGGCCGTTTCGTTAACTTGGTATGTACAAAATTGCATAATATGACCAGAGTGTATGGCGAACATCAATGATAGGTCATGACATGAATGTCATGACATGCGTGTCATGTAGGTCATGAAGCAGCGGCCTACGTCTTGGTGCTCTCATGGTCGTTTCGTTAACTTGGTATGTACCGAAATTGGCATAGTATAACAAGAGTGTATGACAAACATAAATGGTAGGTCATGACATGAATGTTGTGAGACGTCTGTCATCTAGGTCATGAAACAGGCGCCTAAAATGGCAATGACCCAGCGAAAAAGATGAAGAAGCCGTTCGATCAGGACCGCACATGGGCTCCCGCCTCTACATCGCTAAGCTTCCGAATAATGGCCATCGACGCCGCCACGGACTCAACGGCCACAACCAGCATCAATCGCCTCCTTACGTCGAGTGGAAGACGTGGACACCCTAATCTACACTGTGAGTCTCTTGCTCTACGAATTATCTGAGTCTTAACTTCGTAAGCGGCGTCCGCCTAGTTAGCCTTAACAACGAGTACGGCCGATAGCCATATCTTGCCGCACTTGAGAGTTTGGCCTAGGAGAGGTTAGGCTTACCTCCCTAGAGGTCTGGCCGAAGACCTTGGCCCACTCCAATGAACCAAGGGCCACCAACGACGGTACCGAGATTAATCTTGAGCACACACAAATCCCAATTCCTGACGAAGCTGACGGCGAAGGCTGGCTGACTGTTAAGCACGGTCGGAAAAAACATCAACTCCCACCGATCCCCCTCTTCAACCGCAACACCCATCGGTCTCCCGACTAGCCCGACTCCCACCGCTGCCCCGAAACGACCTCAAGGTGATCATCCGCCCCCGAGAGGGACTCAACCTTGCCACATGGATCACGCTGCAGGTTACTGACGGCATCAAGATCGCACGTCAGCACCCCACCAGTGAGCACGTACGGACCCTCACAGTAAGAATTGACCCAATACAAAACATCGCTATTGCTAGCACACCAAAGGAAGAGCTAGCTATGAGCATCCGTCACATCACTACAATTCATCTGGGCGGTCGAGAATTGGCGGTCACGGCATACGTGGCGGCACTCGACCACTCCGCTAAAGGGGTTATTCACGGCATCCCCGCAGGAACTCCCACAGAAGTCATCCTCAACGGACTATATGCACCTGGTAGAGAAATCTTACACGCCCGGATGCTTGGACAGACCTCCGCGGCAGTGATCACATTCACTGGCAAGACTTTACCCTTCTACGTGCCATATTAGAGCGGTGAAGTATGCTGCAAACCATACAGACCAACGACACATGTCTGCCGCATCTGCCACCAAGTAGGCCACCAGACCGATGTATGCCCAATGCCAGAAGTCAAGGTGTGCCCCCAGTGTGGTGCACGAAACACCACTCAGGACCACCTCTACCACCCCCGGTGCGCCCTATGCCAGGGGTACCATCCTACGGCTTCCAAGGAGTGTCCTGATCGACTGAAGAAGACACCCCTAGCATCACAAAGGACCAGCCGCCGTGGCCACTCACGATCGAGGTCTCGGTCACGCCCAGGCCAGCGACAGAAGCGTTCCTGCTCCAGGTCTTGCTCCTGCTCGCGCAACCAACACGGAGCGACCCGGAACCCCAGTGGACCTGCTGCGCCGGGATCACAAACAGTGAGCTGGTCAGCACGGCTCTTCCCCTCTCACACAGCCCCGCAAAACAACAGCCTCTCACCACATCTACACTCAGCACCCACCCCACACATTTCTTTCCCCAAACACAGTACTGATATTCAACAGCAAATTCTAGCTGAGCTAAAGGCTATCACAGAGGAAAACAAACGCCTCCACGAAGAAAACAACGAACTTAGCATGCACATTGCAGAATTATACGCCAGTCGTACCACCAGTCAGGAGTCCGCACCAATAACCACGCCCTCATCACTATCATCTTCGGAGAGTTCTGAACCCATGCTTCTCGCGGAATCAGCAAAACCGACAGAAATCGCGCAAGTCGAGGAGAAAGTTGATGCACTGCAACAGCAGATGCTAGCCACGCAACAAAGTATCCAGCAACTTGCAAATGCAATCGAAGAAACACGGCTCGCAAAAGATCAGCGACGTAAGAAGGTGAAAACAATTGCACAACAGGAAGTAGAGCAGGGACACCCTGCCGATCCACCCGTAAGCCAGGATGAATAGCAAAACCAACCACAGCAACGAAACCCACTCTTAATCTGGCAATGGAATTGTCGCATCTACAGACGCAGGCACGGATCATTGAGACAGTACATAAGTAACGCCAACACGGCACCGAGCGTAATCACACTGCAGGAAACAGGCACACACCCAACTCAAACCGGCTACGACACACATACTACCACGCCGGAAAGCCGTGTGGCCACACTTACAGCTAAAACACTCACTACAATACAACACACACTAGACGGCAGTGACGTCGACCACAACCTAATTGAGATTCTACCCCTCCAAAGAGGCCGAAAGAGCCTTTTCATACTGCACATCTACAGCCCACCCAAGCAGAAGCAGGCGAAGTTTGACTACTTCATCACCAAATTGATTACCATAAGCCAAAACAACAGCCTACATATAGTAGGCGACTTCAACGCGGCTCAACATAGCATGGGGCTACACGACAGCCACATCAAAAGGCACTGCACTCAAGTATATGATACAGCAGCACTGTCTGACCATCCTCACAGACGCCGGATACCCCACCCGTCTAGGAAACAGCGTCTCCAGAGGTACGTGTCCTGACCTCACCCTCACTAAAGGGATACAACAAGCCACCTGGCACAACACGGAGGAAACCCTGGGCAGTGATCACTGCATCCTTGCCACCACATTGTACGCTACGCATACACGCCGCCCGATAAAAAAAAGAACGCTCACAGATTGGACAGCTTTTCGCAAAGAGCGAGCAGATGACTCCTCGAGGGCTATTGCGGATCTCGAACAGTGGGTACGAGAGCTCCAGCAAGACGTAGACAGACATTCAAAACACATCACACTCACCACAGACATTACGGCAGTAGACCCGCACCTCCTTCACTTGTGGGAGGCCCGTCGAGGCCTTGTTAGGAGATGGAAGTGCCAAAAACATAACCGGCAACTGAGACTACGTATAGCGAAACTCACGGCAACCGCGGAAATTTATGCTTGGGAACTCAGCCGTCACAACTGGCGACAACTATGCAACAAGTTGCAGGGCACTCTTAGCAGGGCCAAAACATGGTCGCTACTACGCCATTTTCTTGACCCTATGCAAAGCAATGCAGTCAGCCAGCAAACCATTCAACGTATCCTCCACAACCATCCGGGTTCTGACGACGACATCCTGGAAGAGATGAGGGTACTGTACATAGGAGATCTCAAACCCACACAGGGACAACCTCCCACGTACAGCGGCGACAACCGATCGTGGCGACAACCATGACCTGGACAAGCCGATCACCATCTGTGAGGTGCAACAAGCAATCCATGCACTCACACGAAACACCACCTCAGGCAAGGACAAAATATGTAACAAGCTCCTGCGCAATCTGGATGACGGCACCATTCAACCTCTTACTGACCTATTTAATCATCATTGGGAGCCGGGTACGTTACCAGCGGATTGGAAGCACGCGGACATTATTCCCATTCCAAAGCCAGGCAAACCCTCCAGCTTAGAAAATCTTAGACCAATATCACTGACTTCATGCCTATAGGTAAGCTTCAGGAGCACGTCATTCTGAACCGACTTCAACCTTACCTAGAATCCGGTGATTTGCTGCCCGAAACGATGTTCGGATTCCGGCCCCACCTTTCTACCCACGACATTGTCCTTCAGCTGAAGGAACAAGTCCTTGAACACATTTAACCACACAACACCGGAGCGATCTTTGCACTAGACCTTAAAGGCGCTTTCGACAATGTGGCTCACAATACCATCCTTACAAACCTAAGTCTTACCAACTGTGGTCCTAATACTTACAACTACGTACGTGCCTTTCTAACCAACCGCACGGCCAAAGTAGGCATTGGCTCACTCAGAACGCCGACGTTACCTACTCGCAACAAAGGAACCCCACAAGGTGCCGTTCTATCACCCACCCTTTTCAACATTGCTATGATGAAGCTACCTGATAAACTCAACGCAATACCAGGAATCAGGCACGCAGTATACGCCGATGATATCACTATCTGGACCGCTACTGGTTCTGAAGGAGAAAAACAAGACACACTCCAACAAGCAACCGACGTCGTCCAGCATTACGCAAAAAGCAGCGGTCTCCGATGCTCCCCCGAGAAGTCGGAACTATTGTCGTTTGACAGAAATCCCGTAGAAAACTCAATGAAATACGCCACATTACACTCACCCTCACTCACCCTCACACAAGCAGGAAGATGCCTGCTTGTTTTTCTTTTTTCTCTTAATAACTGTTTTTCCTCCTCCTCCTCTTCCCTGCGAAACAAGATTAACACTAAAACAGCCACTGGAATAGGTTCGGACGTGGGCACTAAATAAAGGAAACACTATAGGATTATGATAGAAGTAATAGTTATGAGTATGACCAAGCAAAAATGACAATGGCTCAGCGAAAAAGGATTAACACTCAAAAGCCACTGAAATGGTTTGGACGTGGGTACTAAGCGAAGGAAACACTAAAGGATGTTAATAGAAGTCATAGTAATGACTGTGACTCAGCAAAAATGACAATGACTCAGCGAAAAAAGATGAACACTCAAAAACCAATGGAATGGGTTGGGATGTGGGTACTAAGCGAAGGAAGCACTAAAGGGTGGCAATAGAAGTCACAGTCATCACCATGACTCAGCAAAAATGACAATGACTCAGCGAAGAAAGATTAACACTCAAAAACCAATGGAATGAGTTCGGATGTGGTACTAAGTGAAGGAAAAGGCTAAGCGTTGATGGTCGAAGTCATAGTCATGAGCATGACTAATGACTTTAGTTATGCCTTATGGTCTCTTAGGCATAACTAAAGGGACTCCTGAGGACCATGACATGAATGTCATGACATGCGTGTCATGTAGGTCATGAAACAGCCGCCTCCGTCTTGGTGCTCTCATGGTCGTTTCGTCAACTTGGTAGGCTCCCCGCACACTGCTTCGCATGACATCGATACCCACAGGGCATGGGATCTGCCGGATTTTCCGCTCTATTATGGTGCGAGGCGTGTGCACATACATGTGCGCATGCTCCGTCAAGCCGTCATCTATATCTCCATGATCTCTAGCCCTGCTGTGGCTGATGGCAATTACGCGCTATCCCCGGTAACAGACGTTCTGCTCGCCAAGAATGTCGCCGTGCCTAACTCCCTGGTGACTGTGACCGGCAATCGCATCTCCAATCCCATTTTAACTTCAGCGCCTCTCCTCAACGCCTCTCCTTCTGCAGGCATGTCACTCACTGCATTAATGCTTTCGAAGACTGCAAAATTTGCGAGTTGCATTTCACAAGTCCCTCCAGTTCGTCCTTCATTTGCACCACAACCTGTTCGCGCGCGATGCCTTTGCAGGAAGGATCCCTGCTGACCTTTATCCTACTCAAGCTACCGACCTTCGCCGCATCCTGCAGTCATACCATGACATTTTTTAGTTCTACGATCGTTCTCTGAGCCAAACATCTGTTGTCCAGCATCAAATCGACATAGGGGACGCGAGCCCTATCCGCCGCTCTCCCTATCATGTCTCCGTAGCCGAACGTGGTGTGATCCAAGGCGAAGTTGACGAAATGCTCGAAAAAGGCGTTATTGAACCTTCTTCTTGTCCATGGGCGTCGCCTGTCCTGCTGGTCAAAAAGAAAGACAACAGCTGGCGCTTTCGCGTTGACTACCGACTCTTGAGAACATCGCGCGCAAGGATGTATACCCAATGCCCCGAATCGATGACGCCTTGGACTGCTTCCACGGAGCCACGTACTTTTCCTCCATCAGCCTGCACTGGAGATTACCGGTAGATTACCGTTGATGTCACGGACTGCGATAAGACTGCGTTCGTCACGCCAGATGGACTTTACCAGGTCAAGCTTATGCCTTTTCGATTGTGTAATACCCCCGCAACCTTCGAGCAAATGAGGGATTCTCTCATTCGGAGCTATAAGTGGTGTACTTGTCTTTGGTATCTAGATGAGGTGATTGTGTTTCGCCTAATTTTGAGAACCACCTGACCCGCTATTCTCGATCGGCTATTCTCGATGTGTTTCGCTGTGCTGACCTGCCAGTTAACTCCTCAACGTGTCGTTTCGCTCGACGTCACGTCACCGTTCTCGGTCAGTGTTAGTGATAGCGGTGTCCAACCTGACCCCGTCAAGGTGCGTGCGGTCCAAGACTTTCCTGTTCCTCGCTCTGTGAGAGATGTCCGGAGCTTTGTTGGCTTGTGCTCCTACTTCCGCCCCTCTGTCAGGAATTTCGCCGACATTGTCCGGCCGCTACTGACCTACTCAAGAAGGACATCTCTTTTTCTTGGGGACATGAGCAAGCTACCGCATTCACCACCCTAGTCAGTTTTCTTACATCACCACCCATTTTGGCGCATTATGACCCGTCGGCCCTTATAGAAGTTCGCACCTACGCCAATGGCACGGCATAGGTGCAGTCCTCGCCCAACGCCAGAACGATCAGGACCGTGTCATTGCCTACGCCAGCCGCCTTCTCTCGTCGTCGGAGGGGAATTTTTCGATAACTGAGCGCGAATGCCTTGCTGTAGTCCGGACTGTGGCAAAATTCCACCCTTACTCATACGGCCGCATGTTTTCTGTCGTCACAGACCACCATGCCCTTTGATGGCTCTTGTCATTGAAGGATTCTACAGGCAGACTTGGTCGCTGGGCTTTACGGCTACAGGAGTCCACTCTTAACGTTCTGTAGAAATCTGGCCGTTTGCACCAAGATGCTCACTATTTATCACGCTACCCTACACCGCCGAGCGTGATACCAGTGACTTCATCATAGCTATTGCAGATCTGGCCAACATACGCGCTGAACAGCAAAGCGACGACACGTTATGATCGACAATCTGCGTCCTCTATTCTTGTCAGTTCGACCCATCGCTGCGCCTGTTTGAGCTCCACAACGATATTCTTTGTCGTCGTAGTACGACTCCCGACGACCCAGAGCTTCAGCTTGTTCTCCCCAAGCAACTTCGTGCTACGGTTATCAAAGAACTACAATATATGCCCCAACCGCTGGCCATCTTGGAGTACCGCGCACACACGACCGCGTGCGGCACCGGTTTTTGTGGCCTGGTCTGTACCGATCTGTTCGACGGTATACGTTGCTGCTTTGGACCTTTGTCAGCGACGTAAACGGCCCTCGGTGTTGCCTGTAGGCTTTCTGTAGTCCATTGAAATACCCAAGGAGCCATTCTACCGCATCGGTATTGACCACCTCGGTCCATTCCGTACGTCTGATTCTGGTAACCAGTGCGCCGCAATCGCGACCGACTACGCAACGCGGTATAGCATCACTCGAGCTTTGACGACTAGTTGCGCCACTGATGTCGCCGATTTCTTCCTTCATGAGGTCATCATACATCATGGTACCCCTAGGCAACTGCTCACCGAACGAGGCCGCTAGTTCTTGTCGAAAGCTGTCGATGACCTCCTTCGTTCCTGTTCTGTGGAGCACAAGCTCACTACGGCACACCAGCCGCAGACCAACGGGCTCACCGAGTAGCTGAACCGCACCTTAAGCGATATGCTGGCGATGTACGTGTATGACGATCACCGGGACTAGAACAGCACTTTGCCATGCGTCACGTTCGCGTGCAAATCATCCCGTCACGATACAGCCGGTTTTTCGCCACCTTACTTCCTGTTTGACCACCACTCGACGTTGCCTTTCGACATGCTACTACCTGCTGTTATACAACATAGCACAGAGTATGCCCGCGATGCTGCTGTGCGAGCCCATCAGGCACGTCACATCGCTCATGAGCGACTATCCGACTCGCAATTATGCCAGAAGGACTGCTATGACCGCAGCCACCAACACATCAGCTTTTCTTAGGATATCTTGTACTTCTCTGGACTCCATCTCTTCGTGTATGTCTCCCCGAAAAGCTTTTGTCGCGTTACACCGGACCTTACAAGGTTTTACGGCAACTTAGTGACGTTAACTATGAGATCGCGCCACTAGACAGTTCTTCACCATCTATCCTGTCATCACGTGACGTCGTGCACGTATCCCGGTTGAAGCCGTACTTTTCCACCGCCTCCTCCTTGTGTAATTACTCTGCTCCGAGACGGCGCTCCGCCCGCCGGGGAGGTTAGATGTTACGAGCCACCTCCTTGGATTAAAGCAAAAGATGACGGTCGCCGGGACGCTGCGCGTGTTCAGCGATCTTTAACATCTCTGTAAATCATCTATTTGACGCCCCGCCACAATATAATAAGCATGTGCATACACGGCGTGACGTATTGCAGAAACAACAAGCATTATTAAAACAAGCAAACAAGAAATCCCAATATCGAACAATATCGAACGTTAACCCAATATCGAACAGCGTGCCAGGATGTATAATGCACTTGTTCCCGTGCCGATGTGGCAGCACAGATGTATAAACATCCGCATTTCTTCGACACGCGTGCAATCTTGTCAGAATTTCCATAAGAAGCTCTTATTAATACCGTTCATGCAAAAGTATTCCCTCTGCAATAGACGCCACAGTGCACACTTTTGATGCAGTTGGAAGCTTTTCGTTTACGTACGTACAGTTAGCTATATCAGGTGTTGCTCTTGAAACTTTGCGCTACACAGGGCATGGGCTGCTAGTGTGACTTGTAGGCACCCAGATGGCCCGCTTCAATGCCGCCCTGGGTTTTGTACGTCGTCAGCTGACGACGGATTAATAGTCCATCGCAAAAAGGGTGGCATTACAGTATAAAGGAACCAGGCTCGACGCTTTATAAAGAAAAATGAAAAAAAACAAAAAAATGCAGCCCGGTTCGTGGCCAATGCCCTAGTCAGGGGTGCGCCAGCAACATTTACGACGACAGCAACGACGACGACAGCAATGTTGAAGTTCGTGGTGTCGCGCTTGCGTACCGGTTGCTGTTCGGCAGCCAAGCTTAAACAGGAACAGTTTGCCCGTCATTTTTATCCCGTTTTAACGAAGCTTCCTCTGTTGCATCAGTACACATAAAGTATCGAGAAAGTACGTCATCATACAGAAATAAATTAGTGCTTCTCTTCACCGCCGCGGCGGCTTAACGGCTATGGTGTTGCGCTTCTAAAAGCACGAGGTCGCGGGATCAAATCCTAGGCCGCGGCAGCCGCATTTTATTGAGGGCGAAATGTAAAAACGCCCGTGTCCCAGGCATTGGGGGCACGTTAAACATCCCATGGGTGTTAAAATTATTTCGTAGTGCCCAACTACGACGTGCCTCATAATCAGTCGGTGGTTTTGGCACGTAAAATCCCAGAATATTATATGATCTAGTGTTCCTATATAGTGCGGCTTTCACATCAACTTCGTCTTATGTATTTGAGGTGTACACAACCGCCCGCTTTCAATTCTTGACGGGGATTTGCAAGTTTTGGCGCCAAACTCAGCAGAACGAGGCTTGACCTATACTTTATTGCGGTAGAAATTATTTGGGCATTCCACATGATTCATCGCCGTCGGCGTTGCCATGAGGCTTTGCATATATTTAGGTAAATGTATGTTTGAAGTTAGGGGATGATGAAGTTAGGAAATTCGCAGGCGCAAGTTGGACTACGCTATAGCGCAAGATAGGGGTAATTGGAGATCGCAGGGAGAGTCCTTCGTCCTGCAGTGGACATAAATATAGGCTGATGATGATGATGATGGTGCTTGAAGTTTATGCAGTCTGTATATTGAAGGTAGTACTTTACTATTCAACCGCCAAAGTCGCTCAAGCCATGTGTTCAATGTTCTTGCTTCAATTATTTCTCAGAATTTTCGAGAATGGCAGCGTGCAATCAAATGTCATTAAACATAACGTTCACAGCAAACGTCTTTTATTGTTGTTTGGGACTAATAAATATTAAACATGCAAAACAATATCAGTGCTCGAAACTAATATGATGTATTTTACTGGCGTGCCTCTTCACTTTTTACCATGTAGTCTATGGTAACGTTTCGCATCGTTTATTGAGCAGGCTGCGCATGGTTGCGCGTGAAACGACTTTTATTGTTTTACTTCTGACCGTTGCGATTGTTGAGTCATGTACGCTACAACGAAATGCAAACGAGCTAAAAATCATACACTACTCAGTTTGCGCTTTTTCTATGTCGATCTTTCTTGAGGGTACTGTAGTCTTCGTCCTTCACGAGAGCGTCGAACTTTTGTATTGCCTCTAGAAGCTCCTTATCCTCGGCAGACAAGCTGGTCGAGGCAGATTTTGTCTTGGCTCCTTTCTGAGAGCGACGATTTCCTTTCCTGGGAGGTTTGTGGCGCAGCTGTCCCTCTGAGACGCTTCGCTCGGCAGTGTCGAACTTGACAGAGTGTTTGCTGTAGCCTGAAACGCTCCCTGCAGAGGATCTTCTGGACGCCACAGAGCTTGCACAAGTGCTTCCTGAAGGATAAGCGGCGAATCCAAGCTGCGGGCTACCCGAATCCACCCGAGCAGCACCAATCGCAGGAGAAGGGCCGTGCGTAGCGGGGAAGCCCAGAGATGGAAGCACGGTTCTGTTGTTTATTTCGGACTGACTCGATGGTGCTGAACAATCCCATGGCGCCGGAGGACCACCAATGCTTCGCGAAACAGGAGGGACTGGTGCTTGCGGTGAAGTTGGCGGAGTAAAGAAAGACTCCGGCATCCCTGATGCAGGCTGCGGCATCTGTCTTATGTTTTCTTGAGGAGGGTATCCAAGCCGCAGGTTATCGCGAGAATCCGATCCCCTCCCGCACACTTCGTCTATGGCCGCACGTTCTTGTGGCAGTCCCGCCCCTGGGTGAAAAATTTAACAACTGCTGTTTAGATTGAAGAAAGATGTCAGGTCTGTTAGAAATGACTAATGAATGGTAACATTATTTATTTCTCAAAATGTGAAGCGTCATTGCTTTCACTGTATCTTCTGGGATTTATAGGGAAACATTCTATACGACTCACGATGTTCATAGGTATCCCTGTGCTGCTGCCAAGATGAAAATCCTGGATATAGCTGTCCATGCTGTTCAGGTAGCGGAGCACCTAACTCTATCCGAGAGCCAGTGCTCGGTCCCGGGAGGGCCATTTGAGAACGGTCTGTTCCCCCACCGCTGTAGCTGGAAGACGGATATGGAAGCGTTGCTGCAGGTTCTCTAGGCGCTTCTCGAGTGCTTGGGGCTGGTCCTGCGCGAAAGGCACAGAGAGCGTACTTCACTAGCGAGGACGTTTAAACCAATATCAGGAGCGCTTTACTGGTAAACGTGAGAGAAATGCGTGAGCATTACGTCACACCACTTTGGGCTCCCCCTGCCATCATTTAAACAGCGTTCACAACATTGCAAGCCTGGCTCATGAGTTCACTCGACACACGTCCTGCATCTTCGAGGAGCTAAATGCAACTGTCGGTGGTCCGGATTAGAACGCCGTCATTTGCACTATATCCTCGTAACACTTCTTGTGCAATACATTGCACATTGCCTTTAACATGTTTTCAAAATTCCCTCGGAAGTGATGGCGCAAAATATTTATTCTGGGTATGAAGTACAGTGCATGTGTAACTGTAAAGAAGTGGTCTACTCATATTATTGTCATCCGCTTTCGAGGAATTTGACACTCATTTGATCGAGACATCTATGTTGTCCCAGACGGCCGAATGCAACCTTGACGTGTGGTTTGAAATCACTGAGATTGCGTGCTAATACTGGACGCGGCAGCATCATGGCAATGAACTACACGTAGTTCCATCTTCATCTCTGCGTTTAAGCAATGAAATGCAGTTTTGACTGTAGTAAACATGAGCCGATGATGGATATAGTTATTTTTTTTCACGTACATGGAGACGCAGTTTTGACATCTAACCGTGGTATTTAATTTTTTTTTCAATTTTGTGACCTAACAGTAAACAATAAAAACCACCTTGAAGACCGACTGTATCACATAGTTGCGTTCGGGTCTCAGGGGGTTATTGACACCCTTCTTTCAGTGATGGCATTTCACCCACTAACAATTAAGAGTTATCGCTCAGTGCAAGATGCGCCTGCATGTTGGAATTTACTCGAATGATATCGATGGTTCAATTCGTTGTCTTTTCTCACCGAAGCTTGTGTAATCTGATTGTATGCGCGACGCGAATTGTGTAGTACTTTCTGGAAGACACGCGGACACCTGCGATAACTCTGGAACCTTCCGTGACTCATGTATAAAAGCCGAAGCTCTTGAACGTCACATCGGATTTTCCGACGATCGCTGGCTGTGTTCGGGGTATAGTTGTGCTTTGAGTGTAGCCTGTTTTTCTGGGCACAGGTTCGCCCAATAAAGAGTTAGTTTCACCATTCACGGTTTCGCTACTGTGTTCTTGACTGTCATTATCACGTGACATCTGTTGGAGGTGTGGGGTACGACACCCGAGGGGGGTGTCGTACCCCCTCGGGGTGTACGCGTGTGGGGCACGACACGCGTAACACCAACGTCACCAACAGCCAGCCAGCTAGCCGGTAGACTGCAAGAACTGTTACCGGACTACGGACCTCTTCCCAAGCAGACCACAGGAATAAAGGCCAAGTCAACAACCGCAATTGCAGCCCCATCCTGCTGCAACAACGCGGTAGCCACCGACCTTCCGTGGATCATCTGCTTAAGACTCAGAAACCTGGCTGGAGACCTAGGAAAGAATCGCGACATTCAACTGGGGCTCCAGAGACAAGCTGCGGCATGTATACTTCGCCTTAGAAGACGCCGCCAGGAATTGGTTTAAAAACCGGGAGTCGACCTTGACAACATTCGACCTGTTCTCCCACGGTTTCCTGTACACATTTACGAGCATCGTGCGCAAGAAAAGGGCCGAAGATCTCCTAGAAGCCCGAGTTCAACGGCCCAATGAGAACACCGCGATTTTCACGGAGGATATGACTCGCCTGTTCAATCAAGCACGACGACCCCAACCTTCCAGAAGAGAAAAAGTTCGCTTCTTCATGACGGGTGTCAAGCAAGAGATCTTCGCCGGATTGATACGCATCCCGCCCAAGACTGTTGCTGAATTTGTTTCCGATTCCAGAACCATTGAGAAGACGCTCGACATGTGGCCAAGGCAATATAACCTCCGAACGCTGGCCACAAACTACATTCATGTTTAAGCACTCAGCAGCGACGACCTGCGTGAGACCATAATAGCTGTCGTTCGCGAGCAACTGCAGAAGCTCTTTCCCAGATCGCAGCCTCAAGTGCCATCAGTCACCGACATCGCCAAGAAGACGTTCAACGATCAGATGGAGTTTCTGATGTGCAGCCGCAATCGCTGCAACTCCCGCCAGAAGAAATGACATGTCGCCGTCGCCTGTGGCCTGGGTCCCCCTCCGCATCCGCGCCAGTGCCCCACAACACTGCAGTTCTGTCATGCGCTGCCGCCACCTCCATGCTCGCCCGCCGCCCATCGCAGCTTTCTGAGGAAGACAGGCGCTTGACGTGGTCCTGACCACCGCCCAGTCCGCTACCACTGCGGAGATGCAGGCCACATTTACCGTCGGTGCGGACACCGCGAAATGGGACTACAAAGGTTCGCCGTGAACGCGTCGCGGCCGCAACAAGTTGAACGGCCTCATCATATCGCCGCCTACCTCGCCGCCACTCAGTGGAGCCTTCGACTACCATACCGTTCGCCGTCATCAGGCCGCTACCTTTCGCCGCAACGCCCACCATACACTGGTCGAGCCCGGAGCCGGTTTCCAAGCCCATAACCGGAAGAGTAAAAGCAGCAACCTATAGAGGTGCGGTTGCTGCTCGTCGAACTGACGAAGATCCACCGCCGCCGACGAACACACCGAGAAGGCTATCTCGACGACATATCAACGAGACGCCGCCATCCCGACGACGCCTAGAAGCAAAGAATGCGCCGACAAACGAAGGCCTGAGGACGCGAAGTTTCAGCCACACGTCAACACTACACAGCCGTGATCTGAAGCCAAGACCAAACTGCAACGCAAGACAAAGAACCACCGACCTCGACGTGTTGCTTGACGGCCACGCAGTCCCCGCCTTAGTGGACACAGGAGCCGACTATTCCGTCATGAGTGGACCCATCGCCGCCGAGTTGAAGAACGTTAAAACTGCATGGGAAGGCCCTCTAATTCGCACCGCCGGAGAACACGTAATAATGCCGACTGGAATCCCCGCGGCAAGAATTACCGTTCATAACCGGACCTAGCCTGCCACCTTCGTTATCCTCCAACAGTGTTCACGAGCCGTATTTCGCGGCATGGACTTCCTGAAGCAACACGGATAATTATCTACTGAAGTCCAAGTCGAGAGCTCTCATAGATATCAGGCTTTGAATGTTCTCGAAGATAAAGTGAGCATCCCATCTCGCTCCAGCATTGTCATTTGCGCGGCACCGAAACACGAGCAGACGTAGAAGGCGTCATCGAGGGTGATCAATGTCTACTGCTCGATCGTGAAATTTACGTCGCAAGAAGGATCGTTCGGTTGCACGGAGGAAATGTAAAAGTGATGCTGATGACATTCAGCCAGGAGTTCAAGCATGTCAACTAGGCCACGACGATCGCATACTTCGAGGGAATTGTGCAAACAAGCAACTTGTTTGTCCCTTCGGATTCTGTCGCATCTATTTCGACGACCATAGTTAACGATCCAAACCACGATATAAATCCCAGTCTCCCCGTGAGTAAGCATGAACAGCTCACAAGCTTCCTGCGATACACATAATATTTGTGCACGTCATCAAGGATTCCACAAACACAAGTTGCAAGACATCGCATAATAACCGAAGAGTCTGCTCGCCCACTCCGCCAGAGCTCTTACTGAGTTTCGACGCCAAAACGGGATGCAATAAGGCAACAAATCGATGAAATTCTGCTCGACGACATCATCCAGCTATCGAAAAGCCCGTGGGCATCTCCTGTAGTCTTGGTAAAGAAAAATGACGGAATGCTACGTTTCCTCGTCGATAATCATTGACTGAACAAAATCACGAAGGACGTATACCCACTTCCACCGATAGACGACGCATTGGATGGCTTCTGTAATGCTAAATACTTATCGTCCATGGATCTCAAGACTGGCTACTGGCAAATAGTAGTCGGCGAGAGGGAACGCGAAAAGACCGCCTTCCTTACGCCGCATGGCCTCTATGAGTTTAAGGTCATGCCATTCCGTCTGTGCTCGGTGCCGGCAACCTTCCAGCGCGTGATGGGCACGGTTTTAGCAAAGCTGAAGTGGCAGACTCTCTCGTCTACTGAGATGACGTTGTCGGCTTCGCCGGGAATTTTGACGATGACCTTAGGCGCTTGGGACAGTACTGGGGGTCATCAAGTCATCAGGGCTCACACTGAAGGCGGTAGAGTGCCGGTTCCCTTATGACGAGCTTATGTTCTTAGGCCACGTCCTCAGCACATCCGGTGTCCACCCTGATCCGCAGCAGATATCTGCCATCGCTAACCTCGCACAGCACACCGACAAGATGGGAGTGCGCAGACTCTTTGGCTTGTCTATTACAGACGATTCGTCAAGAACTTTTCGCGAATTGCCAAGCCATTAACCTCTCTCACGAAATCAGACGTCGATTTCAAGTGGGAAGCACCGCAAGCCGAAGTCTTCCTAGAGCTTAAACAGTGCCTGCAGTCACCAGCAGTGCTAGCCCACTTCAACGTAGATGCCGACAACGAAATTCATACCGACACAAGTAGCCTAGGCCTCGGCGCCGTCCTAGTCCATAGGAAACACGAATGTAAATGAAAGTGCCATTGCTTACGCTAGCCGGTCGCTGTCAAAACCGCAAGCCCTATATTCTGCTACGGGAAAAGAACGCCTTGCCGTCGTTTGAACACCACCCATATGGACATGGACACCCCCTATACGGTATGGACACCACCTATACGGCAAAAGGAAATGAAAGTGAACGAAAAGATTACTTGCCGGAGGTGGGGATATAGGCGCATATTTCGCACTGCGCGTGATGCGCTTTACGAATTTCGGTGCTGCTGAAGTCGTATGGGAGCTTTCGCAGAGATCATTGTAGGGACCCCGCACTAGGAGTCCGTCCCACACTCTTACTATCTTTTTTGTAATAAAATTTAATTGTATCTTTCCCGTCCATTTTCTTTGGTGTGCGTGTCAGCCGCGTTCTCGGCCATGGTCCGAAGTGGAACGCGCTTTTCTTTTTTTTATGGACGTCCCGTAGTACATGTGCTCCCTCGAGACATCGAGACTGCAAGATTTGACGTCCACGCTATGCTCGCTATTCAATGAGTGAGAAAAGTACGGGCATCCCTAGTACTAGATCTTTATTGCGATAGCAATTGAAAGGCCCTCCAGGAGCGCATGCGCTGTCGTCGTTGGCACAGCCGTTGGTGTGCGGTCACGGTATCGACGCGCATGCACGATCCATGCGGTATGGGTTCTTGATATCCCGAGACGCACAGTGTACTGTGCCTCAAAGAGGAAATAAACAATAAAACAACGAAGCCAAGTGGGTGTGCCGTCACGCTACGTTCTATCGGTTCTGCAGAGGAGCCAGGGCGACGTAGCAGCTTCCGCTGCTGGCATGAGCGTAGTGTGCGGGCGCATTAGCGATCCCGTTCAGCAGCTGCGTGCATACGGCAGTGTATGCACCAAGCCTGAGCGGAATAACTGTACACGCCAAGCTAGATTTGCCTAGGCCATTATTTGGGCCCTGACAAACAGCAATGATTTTCCCTCAATATTGCCACCAGCAGTAGTGGGTACAGTGCTAAGAGGCAGGCACGGACAAGAAGAAAGAAGTGCGCGTGCTTCTCCGCCCGCTCGATAGCCAGCCCCCAGCGCCGTGTTTTTCAGGAGCCGCTACCCTGAATAAACGTCGCGTCGCCAGTTCTCTCACAAAGCACGTGACAAAGTGGTGGAGGTGCTGGGTATTCCTCACCCATGTCGCAGTCCCCTTCTGGCAGTGGAACCACTACCCCCGTGCCAATCGATACGCCGGTCCACCGGGCCCGCCGCAGGATCCGGGGACTGCCTCCTGAAGACCCCGCAGCGCTTCAGACCATCTCAACCGGTATGGAAGGCGCCGCAGTGACGAACCGGTACACGCTTCAAAATCCACGGGTTCCAAAGTCGTTCCATGGCAAGGCCTTCGAAGACGTCGAAGACTGGATGGCCGACTTCGAGCGCGTGGCCGAATACAATGACTGGGACGACACAAATAAATTTCGAAGTGTCTACTTTTGCCTGGAAGACGGCGCGCTCACATGGTTCCAAAACCGTGAGCAGCAACTGACGTCGTGGCCTGAGTTCCGCCGTCAGTTACTAGATGCCTACGCCAGTGCTGATCGCCGCGAACGAGCCGAACGAGCAATCCAGGTCCGCGTTCAGCTTCCCAACGAAAGTGTTACAACGTTCGTCGAAGATATGACGCGCCTCTTCAGACGAGAAGACTCGGGAATGACCGAGGACAAGAAGTTGCGTCACCTGATGCGAGGAGTGAAGGAGCAGCTCTTCGCTGGTCTTGTGCGGAGCCCTCCGAAGACTGTTGCCGAATTTTTATCTGAAGCTGTAAGTATGGAGAAGATGCTGCAGCAACGATCGAATTTCTATGAGCGGCAAGTGAACGTGACATCCACCACCGATATTTTCACGGCCACCAGAAGCAACGATGACCACCTTCGCGAACTAATCCGCACTGTCGTGCGCGAAGAAATACAGAAGGCTTTCGGCACGTCACAAGCGGTGGTGAGCTCTATTGAGAGTGTCGTCAAAGATGAAGTTCACCAAGCGCTCCGGTCGACCTGTCCTCTTCCTTACACCGCGCCTGCACCTACTGAACACCGCCATGCGACCTACGCCGAAGCCCTGAGACTCCCTGCACCAACCCCGCTGTTAGTTCACGCGGCTCATCCGGTTACGCTTTCATCTGCACAACCGGTACCATACATCGCAGAACGATGCGCGCCTCCAGCGTTTCCCTCCGCCGCTCCTCCCGCAGTGGTTCCGCAGGAGCAACCGGTATATTACGCCGACGATCGACGCATGACCCCTCGGAAGTCGGATGTTTGGCGCACACCGGACCGGCGGCCTCTGTGCTTCCACTGCGGTGAGGCAGATCATTTGTACCGCCAGTGCCCATACCGACGTCTCGGGTTGCGGGGCTTTTCCACCTACTCACCGCCACCCCGACTTGGCCAACGACCTCGGGAGATAGAAGATTACCTTGCTCAACAACGCATGCCACCGTCTACCGGGCGACAGTCCCGCTCGCCGTCACCACGGCGATTTTCACCACCGCCCCAGCGATATTCCGGCACACGATCACCAAGTCCCCGCCGGGAAAACTAACCACAGCGACCTTTGCGGGCGAGGCCGCTGACAGTCGACACGCTGAAGACCTCCGATCGACGCGAACGAGCGAGGACACCGATCCGACGTCAACTGCAGATGAACGGAATGACCGGCTTTCGCTCGACATACCGGTGGTGATCGACGGCTACGGGGTTAGCGCTTTAGTAGATACCGGTGCGGACTATTCCATCTTAAGCGGGAAGTTGGCGACGTTGCTGAAGAAAGTAATTACCCCTTGGAATGGCTCGCAGATTCGTACGGCTGGCGGTCACGTCGTTATTCCACTGGGAACCTGCACGACAAGAGTTCGGATTCGAGGATCGACATTCGTGGCGAGCTGCCTTGTCCTACGCGTATGCTTCCGTGACGTCATTCTCGGGGTTGATTTTCTCCAAGAATACGGCGCTGTTATTGACCTACGGGGAGGTGCAGTCACCTCAGCAGACCGAGCACTCGACGGGTACGACCACAAGCGTCGAGACGACGCCCTTCGTGTCTCCACCGAATGTGTTACGCTTCATCCGCGAACCAGTGTCCTAGTCGAAGTGATGTGCGGTGGAATGCGCGAAGGTGAAGTGGTCGCTGAAAGTAACTTATCGCATCTACTGATGCAAGGTGTTTGTGCTGCTAGAAGTGTGCTACAGCTTAGTGATGGCCGTTCTCAGTTGCTTGTCACCAACTTCAGTAACGAGCATCGACACCTGTTCCGCGGTACTTCGATAGCATTTGCCGAGGAAATAGAGCACGTTGCTGAATGTTTTACCCCTGAACCAGTGAGGATGACTGACAAGTCACTAGGCAACGTCTACA
Source organism: Dermacentor silvarum (assembly GCF_013339745.2). NCBI lineage: Eukaryota > Metazoa > Arthropoda > Arachnida > Ixodida > Ixodidae > Dermacentor > Dermacentor silvarum. The sequence continues at coordinate 67,788,868 of NC_051156.1, forward strand.
TTAATTCAGAGTTATCTCCAGACAAACAGGCGGCACTGCACGAGCTCTTGCTTGAATTCAGGGAATGCTTCGCAAGCTCGTCTAAGGTACGCCAGACTTCAGTTACAAGGCACAGGATTATCACCTGCGACGACGCACGCCCGATACGCCAGCAGCCCTACCGCGTGTCGGCAAAGGAACGTGAAGCGATTCGTACGCAAGTACAAGAGATGCTTGAAGATGGCGTAATCGAACCTTCTAACAGCTCATGGTCGTCCCCGGTCGTTCTTGTGAAAAAGTAAGACGGAACGCTACGCTTTTGCGTCGACTACCGGAAGCTCAACAACGTAACTAAAAAGGACGTGTACCCACTGCCGCGTATCGACGACTCGTTAGATAGACTGCGGCGTGCCCAGTACTCTTCGTCACTCGATTTGAAAAGTGGATACTGGCAGATCGAGGTCGACGAACGAGACCGCGAGAAAACTGGCTTTGTGACTCCCGACGGCCTTTACGAATTTCGAGTGCTCCCTTTCGGTTTGTGTTCTGCCCCAGCAACCTTCCAGCGAATGATGGATACTGTCCTCGCTGGATTGAAGTGGCAGACTTGCCTTGTGTATCTTGACGACGTAGTTGTCTTTTCTGAAACATTTGAGCAACATCTTCATCGCCTGCGGCATGTGCTAAAAGCGCTCCGATCGGCTAATCTCACGCTTAAACCAGAAAAGTGTCACTTCGGTTATGAAGAGCTCAAGTTTGTCGGACACGTCGTCAGCGCCAAAGGAGTTCGACCCGATCCCGACAAACTTGCCACTGTAGCAGCTTTTCCTCCTCCTGCCGACAAGAATGCCGTCCGACGCTTCCTGGGCTTGTGTGCGTATTATCGCCGCTTCATCGACAACTTTTCGAAGATTTCGGAACCCATGACTCGCCTTACCAGGGATGACACGCCATTTGCCTGGACGCATGAGCAACAGGCGGCCTTCGCTGAACTACGACAACGCATGCAGTCAGCACCCGTCCTGGCTCATTTTGACGAAGAGGCTGACACCGAGGTGCATACTGACGCCAGTAACATCGGCCTTGGCGCAGTACTCGTCCAACGTCAAGACGGCCTTGAAAGAGTAATAGCTTATGCTAGCCGCTCGCTGTCCCGTGCCGAGGCGAACTACTCTACCATAGAAAAAGAGTGTCTCGCGGTCGTCTGGGCGATCACAAAGTTTCGCCCTTATCTCTACGGCTGTGCCTTTAAAGTGGTGACAGACCACCATGCTCTATGTTGGTTGGCGAACATACGCGACCCTTCAGGCCGACTGGCACGATTGAGCTTGCGGCTACAGGAATTTGACGTCACTGTAGTTTATAAGTATGGCCGCAAGCACGAAGACGCCGACACGTTGTCGCGTGCTCCCGCCGAATCTGTCAGTCGACAGCCAGAGGACGACGACGGCTTCCTGGGCGCCCTTACTACGTCGGACTTGGTCAAATGGCAGCGTGACGACGCTGAAATTTGACCTCTCATCGACCACTTCGAGGGCCGTCACACATCCATACCACGCCATCTACGTCGCGTCTTGACGTCCTTCTGTCTACGAGACAATCTGCTCTACAAGAACTCCCGCCCGAATGACCGAGCCTACCTTCTAGTAGTTCCCAAAGACTTGCGGGACGATATTCTTTTCGCTTGCCACGACGAGCCTACATCTGGCCACCTCGGCTCCTCACGAACGCTTGCTAGAGTGCGCGAGATGTATTACTGGCCCGGGCTTTCGGCAAGCGTAAAACAGTATGTTAAAGGCTGCCGTGAATGTCAGCGACGAAAGTCACCACCCCTGAAGCCCGCCGGGTTATTGCAACCCATCGAACCATATCATAAGCCATTCGACCAAGTCGGCTTGGACATCCTTGGGCCTTTTCCCCTGTCAACCGACGGCAACAAGTGGGTGATCGTCGCCACTGACTATTTAACCCGCTATGCCGAGACGGAGGCGCTCCCACGTGCCACGGATTCTGAGGTAGCACAGTTCTTCATGTGCCACATTGTATTGCGTCATGGTGCCCCATCCACTGTAATCACAGACAGAGGAACGGCATTCACGGCACAGCTCATGGACGAATTTTTTCCATTAAGCAACACCAGGCATCGCAAGACGACTGCTTACCATCCGCAGTCCAATGGACTTACGGAGCGATTAAACAAAAACATCACAGATATGATCTCCATGTACATCGACGTCCAGCACAAAACATGGGATCGTATCTTGCCTTACGTGATCTTCGCGTATAATACCGCCGCACAAGAGACGACACGGTTCGCACCATTTCGCCTCGTTTACGGCCGCGAAGTACAGACGATGCTGGACGCTATGGTTCCGTGTCACGACACCGAGCACTTAACGACTGACGCCGAAGAATTTGCTGAGCGCGCTGAGGAAGCCCGCCAGCTCGCGCGGCTGCACATCGGTGAGCAGCAACATGCAGATGCACGGCGCTATAACATCCGTCACCGGCAAGTGCGCTACAGTCCCGGAGACCAAGTGTGGGTGTGGACCCCTGTTCGCCGCCGTGGCCTTTGTGAAAAGTTGATTAGCCGGTATTTTTTCCCATACAAAGTGCTGCGCCGCATTAGTGACGTGAACTACGAAGTCGTTCCAGACAGTGCGGCGCAAACAGGGGGTAGACAACAACCTCGCCCTGACGTAGTTCACGTTGTGCGCATGAAACCATATGTTGCGCGTTCGTGATTATTATTTTTTTATTCATCTTCTACTTACGCTACTGTTTGCAACCTCTCTGTTTCTTGAGACTGTACCCGTCGCGCTTCCCCGCTGCTGTGCTTTTGTTTTTCCTCTAGCTGTGATTGTGTCCTTTGCACGAGCACCTGCCTTGCCCATGCTGTTTCCCCCTCCTTTTCTAAAACCGCTTCTTGAGCATCGAGCCGATGCTCTTTCCGAGGAAGGGGGGAAATGCCACCAGCAGTAGTGGGTACAGTGCTAAGAGGCAGGCACGGACAAGAAGAAAGAAGTGCGCGTGCTTCTCCGCCCGCTCGATAGCCAGCCCCCAGCGCCGTGTTTTTCAGGAGCCGCTACCCTCAATAAACGTCGCGTCGCCAGTTCTCTCACAAGGCACGTGACAATATCACGTTGTGAACCGTCGAGGTGTGAACCTGCTTCACCGCTGGCGCTTCTCCTAATCGAGCCAGCTTTCTGAAAACCTGCAGCGCAGCGCCAGGCCTTGCTATCACCTTCGTGTGAAATTGCCACTCCTTCGTTATTCATACAATACGAAGAAACAGACAATGAAGCCACAAAAAGCACAAGACAAAATAATTATATTTAACTGAAATAGCGAAGTAGTAAGGGAAAGGACAAATGAAAGTGAACGAAAGAACTCGGGTGTGGCTGCCAGCAAGGGTAGGTGTGGCGTTGCAGAAATCTCGGGGCGCTTTTTTCGCCCCGGCGGTAGATTAGATTTTTACAGCTACTGCTCCAGGAGGGCAAATGTAACCTGCAAAAGGAGGCCTTAGGAGAGTACCTGAGATTACAATAAATCAGGCGGCGCAGGTTCTCCGGGGAACGTAAGCGGTTGTGGCGCGATCATAGCTAGAAGCAGGGCAGTGCTTCATTTGTGAATCGCGAGGCGGGAAAGTGCCAGGGGGTGTTCGCATACCAAACGTTCTGTCCGCAACAGCGCATAGCCGATCTCATACACCCCTGGCAAGCGCAGGCGTCGGCGAGCCCCAACCCATGGCCAAGCCCGGCCGTCAGCTTTGGTGTCCCCATTGCCGCTAGGCTGTCCTGTAGGCGCCGCGAATAGTACAAAATAATGACAATTTGTTACAACTAGCAAGAACAACAACAAAAAAAGCACTAAAGAAATATATTCTCGCCCAACCGACTTTTGCTATACCCGCCCCGTCACTTCTGCAACACTAGCCAGAACCTTGCCGCTGCCACATGCGGCAAGCGACCTTTCAGTACACCTCCATTTTCCGTTTTTCAATTTAGTATTTCTTTCATTTCAAGTAAGTATAACAATTGATTTTTCCTATGCTCTCTCTGGCATCACCATGTGTTTCTTCGTATTGTTGTGACTATATACATTGGCAGTCTTCCGCGAAGGATGGGAGGGGGAAGCGTTTAATGCGATAACTAGGTTTAGCGTGGCGCTGAAGGCGTCTTATCAAGCTGCCATTTGGATTGCAAGCGTCGCTCCTCGACAGTGCACGACACGAGGCGGAAGGAAAACCGTGCGTGTTTGTTAGAGCCCAATGAATGGGTCATTCGGATTTAGCTTCACCTTTTCTGTTCGTTTTGCTCAGGCCTGTGTGTGCACCTCAGTATGTGCTAAGCCCACAGCTGCTCAGAAGAAGCCTTAAGGCGTGGGCACGCAGCGCTCATGCCAGCAGGGGAAGCCAAAACGCGGCCGGGGCTACGCTGCAGAGCCGATTGAGCGAAGCGTGGTGGCACGTCCACTTGGCCTCGTCATTATAATGTGGGAGAATTAGGAGTGTCAAAGTGTATGTGTGTAAAGCGTTGGAAACCGGTCACGTGGCAGAGGTAGAGAGGGGATAGAATATCCTACAAGAACGTATATATATATATTGTAATGAAGAAGACAAGACGACGAAGCAGTCAGCAAGCAAGCCACAGTGTTGGTGCTAACCACGCGCCCCGAGCTTGCGCTTGCCCGGATTTTGACTGCTGGTCGCCTCGCCGCTTCTTGACGTTCGCCTGACGTTTCTCGCATTCATTGACGTTTACACGTAAATAAATCACGTTGCATTTGGTGGAGGCTGCGTGGGTCCCCCGCACCAACCTGGAACTCCGCTCCCGGACGCTCCCTTCGGTTCCTGCACCCATGATGGTCACGACACCTCGACTCAGACTGACCCTTCGGCAGCGCCTGCCACCTGCAGTGCCGTGTACCGTGAGCGGGATCCGCCCATCTTCAACGGCTCAGGTGACTGCGATGTTGAAGACTGGTTGTCGACATACGAACGGGTCAGCGCCAATAACAAATGAGACGATTCATCGAAGTTGAGTCACGTCATGTTTTATCTCGCGGACATCGCGCAACTGTGTATCGCAACCACGAGACCGACATACCCACTTGGTTCGTTTTTAAGACTTCAATTTCGGACTTCTTTGGTCGGCCTACGGCCCGCAAGCTTCGCGCAGAGCAGCGCTTGCGTGAACGTGCGCAACATCCAGGGGAGAATTACACGGGCTACATCGAGGATGTGCTGAATCTCTGCAACCGCGTCAACCCTACCATGACAGAGGGCGAGAAAATCAAGCACATACTGAAGGGCATCGAGGACGACGCTTTTCAGATGCTGCTCGCGAGAAATCCCACCACGGTCGCGGCACTCGTCTCCTTGTGTCAAAGCTTTGACGAGTTGCGTAGGCAGCGCACGATCACCCGCCAAGCCCTCATGACGCCAGACACACTATCGAGCTTGCAGCTGGCTGCCCCCTCTGCCGATCAACAGCCGCTGCTCTCTACCATCAAGGACTTTATCCGGGAAGAGGTAGCGCGCCAGATTTCATTGCTGCCTCTCACGCACGAGCCTTCGCAGTCTTTGGCTCCGGACCTTCAACACGTCATCCGGACCCAGGTTGCTGAGGCCCTCCCGCCTGTGACTCACCAACCACCCGTCACTGCGCCACTTACCTACGCTTCCGTCGCGGCTCGGCCCCCTCAACATCCTGCGCCGTACGCTCGACCTGCGATGCCGACCCATGCCTGGCCGACGACCGCGAATGCTGCGCCGCTCGCCTTCGCGAGACCTTCGGCTCCGTTCCTCCGCCGCCCCGACGCGTGGCGAACGCCAGACAATAGGCCCATCTGCTTCGCCTGTGGTGTCGCTGGACACGTCGCCCGCCACTGTCGCCGATGTCCACCTTCGCCATTTGACGTCATGGACAGGCCTGTTCCTTCGTCTGCCCGGTCGCCACCAAGGTACGTCCCTGACGATCAGCCAGCCTATGCTAACCGCCGGTCCCTATCTCCGCGACGACGCTCCCTATCACCCATGCGTCGCCGACCTCCTACGGAGGAGGGAAACTGATCGCTGCAGTTCCGGAGGCAAGAGCTGCATGCGCGTCGAACTGCCCAAGGTCTCCATCTATTTCGCCGCAAAACATTATCGACGTCGACGTTGAAGGAACCGCCGCATTAGCGCTTATTGACACGGGGGCCGCTGTTTCGGTTATCTGCGAAAACCTATGCCGCAAGATCAAAAAAGTGACCACGTCGCTCTCGGGACTAATGCTCCGCACTGCCAGCTCACAGTGCATTGCACCTTCAGCTGTTTGCACCGCACGTGTCGCTATTCAAGATGAACTTTATGTCATCGAGTTTTTCGTGCTGCCGTCATGCTCCCACGACGTTATTCTCGGATGGGACTTCCTTTCACGTCATCGCGCCGTCATAGACTGCTCCCGTGCAGAAGTGGCCCTTACGCCATTGCAAACCTCTCTTTCGGTGGATAATCATCCCGACGCTCACAAACTTGTCGTTGCTCCGGACACAGATATTGCCCCTGAAACGTCGACCCTTGTGCCTCTGTCCTGTACGGCCGCCCCTGACGGAACTGTTCTGTTTGCCCCATCGGAGGTACTTCTCCGCCGTCGCGGCCTACGACTGCCGTTTGCTGTACTTACGGTTGAATCGGGTGCTACTACTATGTTAGTATCGAACTGGCTCCCATCCTCCGTTACATTACTTCGTGGAGAATCTTTGGGTCACATTCAAGGTGCCGATCCCCTGCGCTTCCTCGAGTTTGCAGAGGACCAACCCCATCTTCAACTGAATGCCATGACATCACCTGTTCCCAAACCTTCGGGTCCAGACAGTTTCCACCCTTCTATTGCTGCCGATCTACCGTCAACACAACGCAGCGAACTCCTGGCCCTTCTTCGAGACTTCCACTCCTCCTTCGATTGCGCTCAACCATCTTTAGGTCGTACAACAAGCGTCACACACCACATTGACACCGGTTCCCATGCGCCCTTACGCCAACGACCATACCGAGTTTCAGCGGCAGAACGGCGTATTATCAATGAACAAGTGGATGATATGCTTACGCGTGATGTCATTCAGCCATCCCAGAGCCCCTGGTCCTCTCCTGTTGTACTTGTGCGCAAAAAGGATGGCTCTATGAGATTCTGTGTTGACTACCGCCGCCTCAATAAGATAACTCGGAAGGATGTATACCCGTTGCCCCGCATCGATGATGCTCTCGATTGTTTGCAAGGGGCAGAATATTTCTCGTCACTGGATTTGCGCTCGGGTTACTGGCAAGTTCCAATGGCCGACCCTGACCGACCTAAGACGGCTTTTGTCACTACTGACGGACTGTATGAGTTTAACGTGATGCCGTTCGGATTGTGCAACGCCCCAGCTACTTTCGAGCGGATGATGGATAACATCCTTCGTGGCTACAAGTGGAATACCTGCCTCTGCTACCTTGACGACATCGTCGTTTTCTCTCGCGATTTTCCAACTCACCTTGTTCGTCTTCGTGCGATTCTCACGTGCCTCACTTCTGCTGGCCTTCAACTTAACATAAAGAAGTGCCACTTTGCTGCACGCCAGTTGACGATACTAGGCCACGTCGTCTGCAAGGAGGGAGTTCTTCCTGACCCCGCGAAGCTCCGTGCCGTAGCCGAATATCCCAAGCCCAATTCCTTGAAAGCACTTAGAAGTTTCATTGGGCTGTGCTCGTATTTTCGTCGATTTGTGCGCGACTTTACTACCATCATCGCGCCTCTTACCAACCTTCTGACCGCCTCTAACGGCCTGTCTGCTTGGTCAACAGAATGCGACGAATCTTTTCGAACGCTACGGCGCTTACTAACGTCGCCACCAATACTCCGTCACTTTGACCCTAATGCGCCTACGGAGATCCATACTGACGCCAGTGGTGTTGGCCTTGGTGCGGTAATGGCTCAAAAAACACCAGGATACCAAGAATACGTCGTTGCCTACGCGAGTCGCACGCTCAAGAAAGCCGAGTGTAACTATTCTGTCACCGAGAAAGAGTGCCTCGCTATAATTTGGGCTTTGGCTAAGTTTCGTCCGTACCTTTATGGCCGCCCTTTCGACGTCGTCACGGACCATCATGCTCTATGCTGGCTCTCGTCTCTGAAAGATCCCTCGGGACGCCTCGGTCGTTGGGCGCTTCGCCTGCAAGATTACGACATACGTGTTGTGTACCGATCCGGCCGCAAACACTCGGACGCTGATGCACTGTCCCGCTCGCCGCTAGCGTCTGACACGGCTTCTCCGTCAGCCTCTTCGGCTCCCTTGTCGCCTATTGACTTTGCAGACATGTCGTCGGAGCAACGCAAGGATGCGTGGATTTGTCAACTCCTTGACTTTCTGACTGACCCATCCACTTATCCCGCCTCAAGAACTCTGCGTCGCCAAGCCGCCCATTTCACTATTCGCCACGATCTCCTTTATCGCCGGAATTACGCGTCTGATGGCCGGAGGTGGCTTCTAGTGGTACCTCGCCACATGCGCACGGACATATGCGTTGCTTTCCACACTGACCCACAAAGCGCTCACGCCGGCGTTCTCAAGACCTACAATCGCCTGCGGCAGCGATTCTACTGGCGCGGAATGTATGCATTTGTGTGCAAGTACATACGCGCTTGCACTGCCTGTCAGCGGCGCAAGACTCCACCTCAACGCCCGGCCGGTACACTTCAGCCTCTCCCTTGCCCGGCCCGTCCATTCGACCGCGTCGGTATCGACTTATACGGCCCGCTTCCCTCGACCACCTCTGGGAATAGGTGGATAATTGTCGGCGTGGACCACCTCACGCGTTACGCCGAGACTGCAGCTTTGCCTACAGCCACAGCAAGAGACGTTGCGTTTTTCATCTTACGCAACTTCGTACTGCGCCACGGTGCTCCCCGTGAGCTTTTAAGCGACAGGGGACGTGTTTTCCTGTCTGATGCTATTGAAGCCTTGCTCGTTCAGTGTAACATCGTTCATCGCATGACAAGTGCATATCATCCGCAAACTAATGGCCTCACTGAGCGATTTAATCGCACTCTGGGGGATATGCTGACGATGTACACGGCGTCAGACCAGACAAATTGGTACACCGTCCTTCTATTCATCACATATGCGTACAACACTGCTACGCACGTGACTACAGGATTCTCGCCGTTCTTCCTCTTGTACGGACGTGAGCCATCATGCACGCTGGACACTATGCTTCCCTACACACCTGACTCATCTGAGTACACTGCAATTTCAGATGTCGCCAAGTACGCCGAAGATTGTCGACAATTGGCCCGTTCATTGACAACCGAGGAGCAAGGTCACCTAAAGCTCAGGCACGACACCGACCGATCTCTCACTACTTTCGCGACCGGTGCCCTAGTTTGGCTCTGGATTCCTCCGAGTACGCCTGGCCTTTCGTCTAAATTATTGGCCCGATATCATGGGCCCTACCGCATCCTTGCTCGGACATCTCCAGTCAATTATGACGTTGAGCCTTTGACACCGTCTCAAGACTTACGTCGTCGTGGTCGAGAAATCGTTCACGTGAGTCGCCTCAAGCCCTATTATGACCCCTCTATACTGTCAACGCCTTAAGTCGCCAGGATGGCTACGCTACTTCCCGGGGGCCAATGTAATGAAGAAGACAAGACGACGACGAAGCAGTCAGCAAGCAAGCCACAGTGTTGGTGCTAACCACGCGCCCCGAGCTTGCGCTTGCCCGTATTTTGACTGCTGGTCGCCTCGCCGCTTCTTGACGTTCGCCTGACGTTTCTCGCATTCATTGACGTTTACACGTGAATAAATCACGTTGCAATATATATATATATATATATATGAACGACAACAAACGTAACCGAGGGGCCCGATTATTATAAGAAGCCAACAAATAATGACACAAAGGACAACATAGGGGAAATTACTTGGGCTTCCTTAATGCATTAAAGAACTGCTAAATTAATGGAAATGGATGAAAAAAATGACACCATCTTCCCGTAGGGGAACCCTGAGTAGTATGCGAAGCAGCCATGGGGTCGACTCAAGGTAGTTTTATCAGCTGTATAAACTTGGACATGCAGCAGCACCAGCAACGCACAGAACCGTTGTCGACGCCGTCGGCGTTTTGCCCGCGTTCGCACCGAACGCGCGCGGCGTTGGTGACTGTTGCCGGTGCCTCTGGGCGCCTACCGTCGCGCCTCTAACCATAACTGCTTCGCATTATCGCGCGCGGAGCCGCAGGTGTTGCCATTCGTTCCGCAATCCGGAGAGGAGAGGAGGAATGCCGAGAGGAGAGGAGATGAGACAAGAAGAGGAGGAGGATCCCGCCGTGCATCCACACCCCTACTGCATGCGCAGTAGGGGTGTGGATGCACGGCGGTTGGATGGATGGAGGGAGGTAGGGAGGGAGGTAGGGAGGGAAGGAGTGACATAGCCCCGAGCATGAGATGCTTCGCATCTAAAACAACTGTCCGCAGGTAGGGAATGATCCCAGTCCTTCACATTACGCATGGGATGCTCTTGCCATTGAGCTACCGCGGACCCGTTTTCCCATCCACTTTCTAGGGTATTTATGTTTTTATAACTAGAACTAACCCTGAGAGTGTTAGCCATCGCCACCACTCATAAACCTAGGTGGCGGATGTGGAACATCCTTTCTGCCGCAGGCGTCACGAGCACGTGATCTTTTTGGGTGATGGCAACTAGTCAACAAACCCACATATGCTACCTGAAGCCATCAATGTTGCCGGATTCGAGCCCTCGTTATGTAATGAACGAGAAGAAAGAAAGGAAACCGAGGGGCCCGACTATTCATCATCATCATCATCATATCATCATCATCAGCCTATATTTATATCCACTGCAGGACGAAAGCCTCTCCCTGCGACCTCCAATTATCCCTGTCTTGCGCTAGCGTATTCCAACTTGCGCCTGCGAATTTCCTAACTTCATCATCCCACCTGGTTTTCTGCCGTCCTCGACTGCGCTTCCCTTCTCTTGGTATCCATTCTGTAACCCTAATGGTCCACCGGTTATCCATCCTACGCATTACATGGCCTGCCCAGCTCCATTTCCTCCGCTTAATGTCAACTAGAATATCGTCTATCCCTGTTTGTTCTCTGATCCACACCGCTCTCTTCCTGCCTCTTAACGTTACTCCTCTTACGTTACGCCCGACTATTATTAATCACATAATAAGAAGCCAACAAACAATGACACCAAGGACAACATAGGGGAAATTACTTGTGCTTACCAATTGAATGATGGCATTGACATCGTCCTATTCAGCAACAATGGGGACGAATTACAACAAATATTTGAGGACCTTAACCGAGAATGTGTAAGAGTGAGGTTGAAGATTAATATGCAGAAGACAAAGATAATGTTCAATAGCCTGGCATGGGAACTAGACTTCAGAATAGCCAGTCAGCCTCTAGAGTCTCCAAAGGAGTACGTTTATCTCGCTCAATTAATCTCAGGAGAACCTGATCATGAAACGGAAATTTACACAAGAATAAAATTCGGTTGGAGTGCATACGGCAGACATTGCAAAATCCTGACTGGGAGCATACCACTGTCATTGAAAAGAAAGGTGTACAATTATTGCATTGTACCGGTGCTAACATGTGGGGCAGAAACTGGGAGGGTAATAAAGAAGCTCGGGAACAAGTTAAGGACCGCACAAAGAGCGATGGAACGAAACACATTAGGCCTAACTTTAAGAGACGGGCAGACAGCGGTGTGGATCCGTGAGCAAACAGGGATTGGCGGTATTATAATGGGCATTAAAATAAAAAACATGGAGCTGGGCAGGCCATGTAATGCATAGGATGAATAACCAGTGGACCAATAGAGTTACAGAATGGATGCCTAGAGAAGGGAAGCGCAGTCGAGGACGGCAGAAATCTAAGTGGGGTGATGAAGTTAGGAAATTTGAAGGCGCAAGTTGGAATCAGCTAGCACAAGACAGGGGTAATTGGAGATCGCAGGGAAATGCCTTCGTCCTGCAGTGGACATAACTATATAGGCTGATATATATATATATATATATATATATATATATATATATATATAGTACAGCTGACGGTGCTCTTCTCCAGACCACCTTCACTCACACTTCACTCCTCGAAGAGGCAATACAGCTGCCGAATGAGCTTCTGACCAACACTTTGCAATATGGCACACACGGCTTAATGCGTACGGAACCCCAAAGAGCTGCGACGAATGCTGATGCATTTCTATCACGTTTACTGCTAAATCTCCACAGAATTTTTTATGCGAAAGCCTCAAATTGCTTATAGAGCGGAAAAGCCGGCGTCTGTAGGCTCTAGCAGGAAAAAGGCATCTGAAGTCCAATTGGCTGCTAGGCCACGTCACGAGGGCGCCTCGACATAGTTCCCATTGGCTGCGACGCCATGTAACGAGTGCGCCTCGACGGAGCAGAGCGGGCGAAAGTGGACACCTGCTGCTGCGTAGTGTTGCGTGAGGGGAGAGGCCCGCGTAACCCTCGCTCTCGGAATCCGGAGCGCGATCCGTATCCCTCTCTCTCACCCCGACTGGGCTTAGCTGATGCGCGCGCCTACTGGCCTTGATGACCGCTGCTCCTTCCTCTGTCTCTCGTCACCCAGGACGTCGGTGGCATACCACGTTGGCACCGCAGGCTGCTGCTGCTTACTGGCTCGGGCAGCACGTACCACTATGGTGCATTATGATATGTATGTATGTATGTATGTATGTATGTATATATGCGTGTATGTATGTATGTATGTATGTATGTATGTATGTAGTATGTATGTATGTATGTATGTATGTATGTATGTATATGTCAGCCAGCTGTATAACGCCAAGGTTGCTTGTTTGGATAAAAAAATGTCGCAGTTTCGCCCGAAAGGCGAAGCATCACTTGCGATAGCAAATTAGTAGAGAGCTATTCGGAGTAGGGATAGTAGTTAATCGGCTGCACAAACTTGGACACATTCGCTTACTAACTGAATTAACAAGCGTGGTGTCAGGGCGCACAAGGAAAAATGAATAGATCAAACTGAGTGACCGCAGACAACGACTGTCAAAACGCTGGCAGCAAGCGCAGCCGCCGCAGCGGGCGTAGGTTCGTGCGGTCTATTGCTTCAACGGAAACTGAGCGGCGAATGCACAGCGCATACAAAGGTCAGAGTCGTGTGGAGATAAGAGACGGTGCGGGTGACCGCCACAGCCGGGCAAAGTACAAGCGCATTGTTGGCAGAGTAAAAGCTGCCCCCCCCCCTCTACCTCCCGCGCTGCCTTCCGCTTTCTTGCTTTCGCGTGGGAGATTGAGTGGCCAGTTCCTCTTGCGCCCGGTTGCAAGATACGCATTTCGTGCCACAGCACAGCGTCGCCCCTCCTCCCTCCCTCCCATACCGCCACGGCCTTTCGCGCGACGGTCGCGTTTGCTTTCGGCCACGCGTTCGCTCTCCATAGCGCGCGGGGGACGCGTGCTTTCACGCGCGCATACGGCGCGCGGCGACGATTTAATCGCTCTTGGACTTTACACGGAACCTCACGGCGAGGGCGACGGCAGAAATACGGTTGAAGTGTCCATATAATTGCTATCGCAATAAAAGCGACAGAGGCCTTGGTGTGTTAGCTTTAAAAGAGGTTGGACACGTGGCTCGGTTGTGATTGAAGGCACTCGTGTTTGGTCTTGAGATGTCGCGTTTGAATTGATTCTGGTTTCCATCGATAGCGGCTTCGTATTTATATCAGGCATTGAATTCTGGTTTTCAAAGTAGTGGCTCAACAGTCGCGAGCAATAGTTTGGGGACCAAAGGAGGCGCGATTTTGTTTTCTTCGCAGCCTTGGCGTTCCGGCTGAAATCAAGAGTGTACGTCTACGCGCGCGTGTTTGACCAATACAATGTATTAAACCAATTCCAGGTCACGGAGCGGTGCTTGGATATATTTTATACTTTTCTAATGCCGTGGTCTCCAAACTTTTGCTCGTGACTGTTCATTCATTCTGTATATAACAACACCTTCCACAAATAAAAAATTTCCAGTTGCTATTTAAAGCTTTGCCCTGTGTTCTTGCTAAGTGTCCCTTTTAGTAGCGCTTTTTCCACCATGAAGATCACCAACACGCCCAACTGACAGCTATTCTAAATATGGTACATTACTCACAGCGAAAACGCGAAGTACCGCTGAGCGGAATTCAATTAGACATTAATTCTTTCGCACTGACAACTCATAAGATGTAATTATGTTTCCTCGGATTTTTTTCTCTTCCTTTTGCACCGCAATGGCAGTTCGCGTCTCTGGAGATCTTCTACCCTTCTTTGCACGGTTCGGGCACGCGGGTCGATACCAGAAGCGACGCCGCCGGCAGCGTCAACAGTAACGCCAACGGCGACGCTGAAAATGCGCCTCGAGTCTCCCTATAATTGCTATTGTAAGAAAAAAAAGATTGACCCCTCTCCACTGCACTAGTCCAGTCACTATGGCTTTGTGCTGCAGAGCTCGAGGTCGTAGGTTTATTCCAGGCCGTCGCGGCCGCATCCCGATGGGGGCGAAATGCAAGAACGTCAATGTACCGTCCATTCGGTGCACGGTACACGGGCGTGTTTCCATTTTGCCCATGCTCCAGGCGGTCAAAATTAACCATACGCGTCTCATTATCAGGATCGTGGTTGTGGCATGTAAAGCCCCTGAAGTAATTTTTTCAGTCGAACACCTTAAACACTCTTATTGTTATGGTTCACAGCGAATGTTTGTTATCCTGAAATAACGTGCGCTACGTAAGATTTACTTTAATACGTACCTTGACCTACATTCAAGCCAAATGGTGACGTTGAGGCACTGCCCAGTGCTTGCCCAGCTGGTTCTGGCATTCGGTACCACGGCCCAGGAGGGTATCCGCTTCGACCTCCTGCCGAACTCTCAAATGTTGACGATTGAACTTGGCGAAACCCCATTGGTGGCTGACTGGGACCACGTGCCTCATCTGCCATGGAGTAACCGGGGTGTAGGTCTTCAGGCTGCAAATATCTCGACTCGCTGCTGCTCCCTCTGTGCAGATTTGCCGGAGCATGAAATTCCCTCGGACGCATCGACCCCAGGACGCATGTTGTGGTCTACTTCTCGCCTTTCTGCTGTCACAAAAACATCGTGTTATATCACACCGGGTTGTGTTCCATACACTTGTTATCAAGCTGGCAATATCGTGATTCTCTGTCGTTTTCTCCAGGTCATCTGAGCAGCGTGGTGAGTGCGTGAGCGTTATATATCATAACAATACTTGTAACTCTGCTTGTTGGTGCATATTGACTAAATATAAAGGAGCGCATCTTGGAGCACGGACGAAGGAAGAGGATGGGACGAGCGCTGTCTGTCAAGACTTATTTGATGACAGACGCTTATAAACAGACATCGTTACTCATGCGCAATGGGACCCACAGGTGGTTAAAGACCAGAATCTAGAAAGTACATTTAACTCCCGCTCCATCTGACGATACTGGCGCCGGCGCCTGTACGGCGTCTGCACAATAAATCAACCATTGCTAACCCTGCTTCAGTGAAATTTAGTTACCGCCAGGCGATCATAAATTAACTGCGCTCATAAGCCAAATGCTACCCGCAATGACGTGAAGATCAAATATTTTGTTTCGCTGTACACTCGACGATGAATTTTGTCGAGATTGTGTCAGTCTTGTCCAGATTACAGGCGCCGATTATACATTTTAAGCGCCATAGAGCCTGGTACACTTATGTGTGTTGGCAAGGCCGGCAGACAGTCTCTACAAGCTATTAAAATTATAATCAGCGTTATCAAGCAAAAATTGCGGTAATAGCCGACCTTTTACAGCACAGCGATAGCTTTCGATGCGCGTCTTTGAGCACATAAAACCCCTTTCGCCACCTGGCGACTGATGTAGAAACTCGAGAGGTGCGACGACGTCCTTGTGGCACTCGTTTGGCCACCTCTCCTGTTCTACCACCGTGTTTTTGGCGGGAAAATTTGCCTTGGCTACTTGGCTACATTTTTGGCTACTTTTGACTACTTTTTGAACTGACGATTAAAAGAACTGACGTTTAAAATAGCTTGGATATTTTAAACATTGGATAGAGATATGTGTAGCTCATATTATGCGGCAAATTTAGTAAATATTTAGGCCAGCGTACGACCACTGCACTTCAAGTTATTTCCAGCTCGTCCATCATGATCGTTAATCCGACACGGTCGCTTTCATTGCGCGTCTCTGGAGACCTTCCAAGGTAAATATACCTGGTAGCGAAGCTTCCATAGAAACCCATACGTTCAAAACATGGCGGTTCATCTGCGGTTCATAGGGTGCCTCGATGCCAGCGCCGCCGTTCAGGGTGGTGCCATCCTTTGACCTCCCCCGCACCGCCGCTTTCTCGCTGCGACGCCATCTTGAATCACCGCGAGCGGTTGCGATTGCTTGGTGCCAGTGCTTAGTTCGAGGCACAGTGCGCGCGGATGCTTCGCCGACGCTTTTACTTGCTGGACAGTGTTCAGCTGCATGACTGACAAACTTGTCAAGTGCATCGAGTCGACATGACGGGCTGTTGTGTTCCCAAATGCGCCGGATCAACGCGTAAAGGGCTTCGTTGTTTTCGCTTCCCCTGGGACCCAGAGCGAAGGGAGAGATGGGAAGCCCAAGTAAAGCGGGATCACTGGAAGGCAACGGATAGCTCTTACATTTGCGAGGTAGTGTCAAGAAAGTTTTGTCTACAGCACCGTGTTTTTCATTTAAATAACAAAGTATTCTCTGCTCCTCGCTCACGTGCCTACGTTCGCTCACGAACTAAGCACTGCACATCGATGCTGTCTGAGTAGCGTACCGTTTGCGAGCACGCGTCGCATAGGCTTTTTTTTAGTTTTGATTGGCACAGTCTATGCGAGTAGTACCCTGATTTTAAGGACTGACGAAGATGCTTAGCCGCGAAATAGTCTTACATTAGCTACGAATCGTCACGTAGACCACCTATTTTACTTTTTAACGGGAAGCACACATCGCGTGTGTCTCTTGTTTTTTGTTTTGTTTTTTTCGGTACTGGTTTTTTGGGACTAAAGAACGCACTGCTTCGTCTGGGGAGAGCGGCTGTTGTGTACGTGGCAAGCGAAGCATTGTAATTTTTTGTGATTTCTCAGCAGATATCTTACGGATCTACATTACATAGCTGATTTTTAGACTTGTAGCGTGGTGCTCGTAAGCCTTTGTTCATTCGTAATCATTCCCGACCGTAGTGGGTTCTGTGACGGTCTTTAAATGACTGTGCACGGTATGCCCAGGTGTAGTAGAGTTAGGGGACATCATGGGACCAAAATGTTTCGGCGATTTCTGGCGTGGTGTCTGTTGTAGCCTGTGCATTTCTTCGAAACGTGTGAGGCAAGATAATACAGCAATACTTCTGTGAAAATGTACTTTTAAGCACTCTATTGGGTTCTTTATTTACAAGACATCTTTTCATATCAATTTAAAGGTCAATAATCACTTTTGTTGTTTTACTTGTACTTAGAAACACTTTGAAGAGGACCAGTAGGAGGGAAATCGACAGTGCACTGACCACCCAAGCGTAAGGCGAAAATTGTTGTGCCATTTCGTCGTCATGTGACTGCGTATCTACCTGCATTGGCTAAACGAGCCTGATGATTCAGACGATGGTTATGGCAGTAAGACTGTGGCTGTCGTCAAGTCGCCGTAAAGTGACTTGCTTTGCAAGTGACACCACACTGTACATTATCGTCGCCATCAGCATGTTTGAGTCCACTGCAGGAGAAAGGCCTGTTGCATCTCTCTACATCATCGACTGTTTTCGAAGTGAAAAACATTGCTAATCTGTACTTGACTGCGTTAATTTCATTTACGGTTTTTGTACGCGATATGAATGCAGTGTTGTTTATCTTTTCAATGTACTTAACATCAGTGTACTAATGGTTATTTAATAAAATGTTCTGTACTCGCCATCAATGTGTTTGGCTGATGTGATGTATTCGATGGTGGCTGCTGTATTCTGGCTGGATATCTTGATTAATATTACCCGCGGTTGTGTTTTCTTGTTAGTATTCTTGTTTTCTATTTATAGTGTTTGTAATAAGGTTGATGTACTCGCTTGAAATGCCCCCCATATAACGAATAAAAAAACTCCCTATCCCGCATTGTGTGTGTCGGCCTACCTTGCGAATTTTTTATCTCGTCTTTCAACATAACCTTCAGGCACCGCGCAGTGCATATAATTTTCATGGACATATCTCTTTCATGATTGACTGTGCTACACATTAATAAATAAATGTATTTTATGCATCGCTTGGTTTCTTGTGTGTTGTATACGCAAGATTGACACTGACAAGTTAGGTTACTTGTTTTTCTACAGCACTAATTAACCTTATTTTCACATCGCAGTTATTTTACACCAGCTTAATCCTCTCAGCACACAGTTTTGTGGGCAAAAAAAAGAAAACCGCACATGGATATTGTCAAATAATTGCAACGAACGCAAAGAGCACGCGTAACGCAAGTGAAACTAGCAGCCGTGCGCGAGTGACTGACTATGGTAAAGGAGGCATGACGTGTAAACCAATATACAACAGCGAAAAATAAAAACAACTTCCATACACGGGGGGTGGCAAAGCTTATTTACCGAGCAACGAAGCGCTAAAAAAAAAGAGGCGTCTTTGAAACATACACACGGCATATTAAATGTGATTGAATTAGGCAACTTCGGACATGTTTCCGGTGCCATACATTTACGTCTTCGACCCTCGAAGAGTTAACGGCTATTGGTTATGAAGATGTGCAGATGAGATACCGATAAAAAAACACTCATCAAGGCAAAGCACTTGGAAGCGCGCCGCGGGTAACACTATTTATGAACGCAAACGTAGCTGAGTCTGAGCTCGTGTGATTCAATATGGCGGCGCCAGCGGGGTTGTCTCCACCCTGAACGGCGGCGCTGGTATTGAGGCACCCTAGCGGTTCATGGGGCTTAGCGCCATCTGTTTGAGGAGGGAACACTTCCGGTGGGAAGAAAAAATAATTTGACGTCATATCCGTTAAACACAGAAGTGACATCATTTTGTTCTCAAAGGCGCGAAATTTGTTTTCGAAGGCTGGCCGGGAACACTTCCGGTGGGAAGAAAAAATAATTTGACGTCATATCCGTTAAACACAGAAGTGACATCATTTTGTTCTCAAAGGCGCGAAATTTGTTTTCGAAGGCTGGCCATTAGAGCTGTATATTCAAATGCCCCGCCATTCGACTTGATGGGCGTTTCGAGCTTTCAACGCGGAAAGCGAGGCAGGAAAAGTTCAGCCGTACGGGTGTCGAAATCGCATCGCTGCACGTAACATACTTTCTTTGGAGGCCGACGAACGCTTTGGGCGTAGAGTGCTCGTCCTTTCGTCGGACGCCAAGCCCGTCGGCCAGCGCTGTCCCACGAACACAACTAAAGTAAACAACTATCTGGCGGTCGCAACTCACTACTTTTGAATGAACAGGTTAAGAAACAATGAAACTACCCGCGTCACCAAATTGAGACAAACGTCGACAAGCAAAGCAACACAACATGTGAGGGGGGCGTGAACTTTACGAGCGCGCCTTTCAGTCCACTTCAAGAGCTGCACTGCATTGCAAGTGACAGCGGTGTCAACGCCCGCCGCTATCGGTGGGCGCTCTTACGGTGGGCGCTGAAAGAAAGGTATTTATTGATAATGATCAAGTAAAATAGAATTGTTCTTTTTTCGCAATGCGCACATAAAATTGATTCGGAGTTTTATTTTCGTCGAATGCATTTAACTATGTCTCGCTTTAGTTAAAAAACGCTTTTTTCTTTCCCGATGTTTGTTCCCTCCCAACATAGTCGCACTTCAGTCGCTGCTCCCATAACCACCCTTGCTGATGTCGGTGACAATTCGTTCTGAACCGCTCAACAGCAACGCCAACGGCGACATCCAAGGGATTTCACACCAGTGACGTCACAGCGTGTGCCATCTTCGTATTGACGTTCCACATCAGAACTACTACACACTGTTCCGCCGTAGATTGTAGTGGCAAACTGGTAGCTCATCAACAGGAGCAGAATGTCTGGTGATCCCCTAGCCTCGATTCTGATAAAGTTCGGACTGGGACTGAAAAACTTGACCAGCTACTACAAAGAGACATTCATATTCTCCCAGAAATGCTTGTCAAAAGGAACTCAAACATTTACACCTTAACAGCAGCTGTGATTCTGATTGTGTGATAATATAATAGTATGTGGTTAATATTTATAGTCATATAACGAGCTAATCAAAGTGCTGTTAGCTTTAGTCATTTGTAGACGTTCCAGAACGTATTTTTTCTATGTTCCTATAATTACTAAAAAGCAGCTTTAGGCTTTGGCTGTGATGATGTCTTTACAGTAACACAATGAATGCAAGTGCAACGTTTTTCTATAGTGTGGCTACTTTGTTGACTACATTGCTTTGTCCTGCCAGAGTTGGCTACTTTTTGGATACTTTTCGAGATTTTTTGGCTACTTTTCACTATTTGGGCCTGGCAACCCTGGCTGCCACGTGAAACCGGGATGTGCATAGTTCCGCAATTGCGCTTGCTTTTGGATGTCATGTGTTCCTGCCTGTTCATTGGTTGTGCTGTTCTTTTCCATGCAAGCTTTGTTCTTGTTAAAATGATTTTCTAGTTTGCGAATGGATAACGCTTATACGCTCCATAACTCACTACTAGTGAATTCCTTTGCCGTAAAATATCCTGTTAC
Organism: Dermacentor silvarum; assembly: GCF_013339745.2. Lineage (NCBI taxonomy): Eukaryota > Metazoa > Arthropoda > Arachnida > Ixodida > Ixodidae > Dermacentor > Dermacentor silvarum. Next base: position 67,809,616 of record NC_051156.1, read on the forward strand.
TCCAGGTAGTCACGATTATTTGCAGTTCGTGACTGGTGTTTGACTCTACGCTGCGCGGCCTTCGCGGCATTTAGTCGGTCGCCTGCCTAGTTCGCACGTGTGACAGGTATACGCACGAAATTTGAGAAATAAATGTTCGCGCGGTTTTTTTTTCGATTTGTGCGCTGCTCGTACATTTGGCGCAACAGGGCTTACCGTGGTTCTTGGTTATCGGGTAGCAAATTTCCGTAGCGTACGTCATACACAGGAACGTCAATTTAGGCATGTCAGTGCACTAAGTTGAACGGTAAAACTACATTGCATTTGCTACTTAAAGTTGGGGCGATATAGGTTATTTACGCACCCTTTTCAGCCATAGCAGTGCGAAATTCATTCCTGCATGATTAATTGCATAGATTGGCACCTGTGTGGCAGGTCTAAGTAGGAAATGTGATTACAGGGCGACAGTGTGCCAATAACTGCATAAGTATCGGACTAATGCATGGTAACTTAGCATGGTGTCTTGAATGGTAGTCAGCAGTTGACAGGTGGCATAAAGCATTATAATGCTTTAAGCGCATGTGCTTTAATTATTCTTGCTCCCTGGTAATGTGCCAACTGATGGTTCTGATTCAGTCCACTGGCATCAACACAGTGTGCCCTGGTGAAAGTGCGGGGAACATGTGGTAATACATTAAGGCATCTTCCCTCATCTTTTTTTTTCTCCAAATACAAAATAAAAATACCACGCGACATGCCCGCTTGCGCGCCGTGATTGCAGTGCTCCCAAATGTTCCGCGTACAAACGAACATAGCATTTTGCAGGGTGTGCTGCCGAATAAAAGGCAAGAGGGCAGCGATGCAGGCGTTCGCTGTGCGATTTACGCCAGCCACCGTTATTGCTTGCGCTGCGATAACGGTCGCCCTGTCGCCTTTTAAGCGGCAGCACGTACTGCAAAATGCTCTATTCGTTTGTACGCGGAACGTTTGGGAGCACTGCAATCACGGCGCGCAAGTGGGCATGTCACATGGTATTTTTTTTTTGTATATCGTGGGCATCTGCAGTAAGCGGAAAAAACTAATACATAATAGATAGAAATTTCGAAACTGTTTAGTCGGGCGTTTTTCAAACCGTTCTATAAATTTCTAATTATAAAGTTTGCCCAACTTCGTTGCTTGGGAAGTTGGTTAATTAGTCTTCACTAATTATTCAATTCATCAGAATACAAAAAATAGTGACTTACTTAATACAATAGTCAGCAACACGCATTTAGTCACGTCGTCTTTGAGTGCATCGGCACATTTTTAAACTCTGTCTAAATTAGCGGGGACAGCTGGCATATGCCAGCGATGGTATGTGGGCAAAGTGTTTCTGGTGAAGCCACTGCATGTGCGTTCAAAACATTTCAGCTACCAGCGTAGTGCAGGATACGTGCCCACTTAGACAAAATGGATGGATGGATGTATGGATGGAGAACTTTATTTGGTCCTGCAAGGCTATGGGGTGACCCATAGAAGGGCTAATCCCACGCTGGGACCGGAAGACGGAGCTTCGCGACCGCGTCGTGGGCTTGCTGGACTGCCCAAAGTTGTTCAACCAGATCCGGACTGCGAATAGCAGCCTCGAACCTGGCCAGGTCCTGAGTGTAATCTTCATTGGTAGTTCGGTCGCATGGGCAGAGCATATGTTTGAGGTCAAGTGTTTCATTACAGTTCGCTCACTGTGTATAAGGGGAATCGTTCCGCCATGTAGCAGTGTAGGCGTTTGGGAGTGGGGTATGTATTGGTTTGAAGTAGTCTCAAAGTGAGTGCTTGTGGTCTCTTGAGTGTGGGATGGGGTGTGGCAAATTCCCTTAGGCTGAGGTAGAAGTGTTTAGAGATCTCGTTATATGTGAGTGGGGCGTCCCTGTTCGCTTGGAAATGGTCCGGACCCGTGAGGGTGGCGCTGCTCAGGGTTAGTTCTCGCCATCTCGTTGAGATTCAGGGGGCCTTCTCTATGTTTCCCAGGTGTGCAGGGAACCAGCAAATTGAATGGAAGTGGATTTTGCTCTTTTGAATGATATGTAAGGCTTGCTGCGAGAGAACACCTTTCTGAAAAGCTCTGACTACACTACGAGAATCACTGTATATATATGGCCTCCGGGTATCCGTTAACGCCAGGACGATTGCTGTCTGCTCGGCAATCTTAGGGCTGTTTGTGATAACCGTGGCTGAGTTCACGGTCTTGCCCGTGTTGTCTACGAGAGCTACTGTGAAAGCTTTTCTGTCTGTATGTCTTGGTGCATCGACAAAACAAGCGCTCTGCTTTTCTTTATGAATTTTGCGGATAAGACTAGCGCCCCGGTATTGACGCCTTTCTGTGTTGTGTTCCGGATTCATATTGCGAGGTAGCGGTTTGACTTCAAAGCGTTTACGGGTGTCTCACGGGATGTCTGTGTTTAGTCAGTTGATTTCAGGTTCGTCGAAGCCTAACTCCTGGAGCAGGGCACGACCCGACCCGGTACCCCCCAGTATAGCCAACTGATCTCCTTCCTGTGCCTCTGCGATCTCCTCGAGTGTGTTATCTGTGCCAAGCTGCATTAGGCGTTCCGTGCTCGTGCAACTCGGCGCACCCAGTGCCTGCTTGGTGATCTTTCTAAGTTGGATATTTAGCTTTGCTTTTTCACAGGGTTTCCACTTGTGCATCGCCGCCACATATGTGAAGTGGCATAAGGCGAATGCATGTACGAGCCTGAGTAAGTTGTCCTCTTTGAGACCTTGTTCTCTATTGGCGACTCTTTGATTAGCCTCGTCTTAGTGATAAGCTTCTTGATCGCCTTGGTATTGGCGCCATTGGCCTCAATTGTCATACCTAGAATTTTGATTGACTCTACTATAGGAATCACTCCTCCGCTTTTAGCGTGAAGTTTGATGCCCCGGTCTTTGGCGTAGACCAAGCCCTCTGGTTTGGGTACAGGTCTAATTGGTGTATAAAGGAGAAGCTCTGACTTCGTTGGGGAGCACTTAAGTCCCGTGGGCTCTAGGTAATCCTCGATCGTATAAAGAGTACTTTGTAACGTCGATTCAATGTGGCCGTCGCTGCCACCGTTACACCATATAGTGACATCGTCAGCATATATTGTGTACTTGATGCCTTCGATGGCGCTGAGCTTCCTGCCTAAGCCTATTAGGGCTAGGTTGAACAGTGTAGGAGAGATAACGGACCCCTGTGGTGTCGCCTCGTTGCCTAGCGTTAGCAGCTGCGACGTTAGTCCGCTAACCTTAAGCGTTGCTGTCCTGTCGGCTAGGAGTGAGCTGATATATGCGTGTAATCTGGGGCCCAGGTTCAGGGTGGAGATGGTATTGAGAATGTATTCGTGTGACAGGTTGTCGAATGCCCGCTCGAGGTCGAGTCCTAGGATAGCTGTCAGGTCTCTGGAGTTGCTGTCGATGATTTGATGCATGATGAGCTTCATAGCATCCTGCGTGGATAGCCCTGCCCGAAAGCCAATGATAGCGTGTGAATACATCCCACTGTTTTCTAGGTGTTTGGTAAGGCGGTTGAGAATGGCATGCTCCGCGACCTTACCAACGCACGAGGTGAGTGAGATCGTTCTTAGATTATCTATGCTGGGGGTTTTGTCGGGCTTGGGTATTAGGACGATGAGGGATGTTTTCCACTCGGAAGGGATGTTACCCTGCTTCCAAATTCAGTTGATTTCTTTGGTGAGATATTAGATTGATTCTGTGTCTAGATTCCTGAGTGTTTTATTGCTAATGCCATCGGGGCCAGGGGCTGATTTACTATTGAGGTTGTGAAGGGCAGTACGAATTTCCTCCACCTCAAACTCTCGATCCAGTTCCAGGTTATCCGTGCTCATATAGGTCGCGTATGAGCCGTTGCTGTTAGCGCCAGTCAGCGACTAGATATGGAGCACCAGTGAAAATTTCTGGGCATACCTCTCCAGGGCAGCAAGTGTATCTACATTGAAAACATTTGAAGTACCAGCATGTACGGCAGTTCCATTGCCGTACGTGCTAAGTGGTGTGCTCCCAAGCTGATCATCAATGGAACTCTGGCTGGACTATGACCCAAATATTACGTATGAAACAATTTTTGCTCCCGTTGTGGGCGACCTTCAAGTGACCTTGAGCCAAAAGCCAGAGCCGTTATCCGGGCACTGAAACGAGATCACCCAGGCACTCAAAACGAGAACATGCCGCAAGTTGCTAGAACAAAACGAGATCATCCGGGCAACCAGTCAAAACTTAAGAAAGTGTGGTATCTGGCCCGCAACCCTTTTTACAGGACCGCATTATATACACTAGTTGCTCTCCAAACAAGTTACAAAAAATTATTGCTTCCGAGTACTTCCTAATGTTTCTTCACAATATCACTCAAGCTGTAACTTCTAGTACGCTGAAGTTGTATCTGTCATTTCCAATAGCGACGTTGAAAAGGCACATACAGGGGATCTAAGGCCGCACATTTGCAGCCGACCGCTTCGATACGACAAGAAAAAGTGCCGCCAGACGCTAGGCGCGTTGGACAGTTGCAAGAAGAAACGCGGTTGAAGGCGGTGGCAACACAGGCAGCAAAAGACGCCATATGGTAGCAATTTCATGCTTACATCTACTCTTTTGCGGGAGAGCCCGCAATTTTTTTTGATGTGAAAGTGGGGGTGAACTGTAAAACATTTTCTCGAGGCTTTCACAGCGAAGCTGTTAAAGTCGAGTTTGGTCCGTGCGCAACGATGTTCGCAGTATAGCCAAAAATAAATAAATAAATGGCTGCGGCTTTGCTCAGCTGGCCCTGGATATGCAAAGCGAAAGCTTGGTTGAGACTTGGTTTCACTTGGTTAACCTTTGATTTAGCTGTAATTATTATACTAAGGTTTACATTCATCGTTAAGCCAGGTATAAATTATACGCTGACAAGTCCAAGCGTTTCGCGAGCCGAAGGCTCGCTCTTAGTCAGTCGCCGGGCGATATCTACGGAGTGGTCAGACAACGCTTGCTGACGACGGCTAAAAGCCTCCCGCTCTCGCGCAACGCTCAGAGAAGAGGGCCCGGCCTCGCTCTCATTAATGGCCAAGCTCGCACTGACTAAGCGAGCACGCCGCTCCTCTCATGGTATCTTTGACCGGTTGCCTCCAGCCCCCGAAACAGAGTCGGGCGTACTCGGCGTTTCCCTAACTCAGAGGTAGAGGACAAGCACGCACGCCGAACGTGTGACTCACTCTCGGAGGAGGGAATGACAGATGCGATGCCACGTGACTACTGCTACCGTCTGATGTTTCGCCTATCCAAAGCTAAACCAGCGGATGCGCCGGTGGGACAACCGTTCGTTGAGATGCCAGCAAGCAGTGGCCTAGGTTGCCTAAGTTACGGTCGACCGTCGCCAACAGTGGCGACGCTGTGATGTGATGAGGTTGCTGAAAACGCTCTCAATCTCGACGACAGCTCCGACAACAGGGAGCGGAGCGCCTCACAGCGCTGCAAGATGGAGGAGAGCGATCGAAAAGAACCAGCCAAACGCAAGGCGCGCACCCTCTTTCAACCAGTCGAAAACAACTGCCAGCCGAAGATGGCATCAGCCAGGTGCGCGGTGACCCAGCTGCGGAGAGCGCATGCGCCAAGCCGGCGGCGCCAGCGGAGCTCGGCGCGGCGAGTCACGTGATGCATTGCGAAGGCTACGGTGCAGCTGCGATCAAACGAAGGGCAATTTGCTGGCGACAGTGAAACTCGGCAAGACTAGGTTAGTAAAGCGTTTGCTTTATTGAACATTCTTGGCGAGGCGGGATTCGTGCCCGGGGACCCACGGCCCGCAGGCGAACGTCATAACCACTAGGCTATACACCCATGCTTGCAGAACATGCATTTATAGGAACCATATGATTGCGTCGTACCGACGATTGTAACAAAACTTGCTATCAACGAGAGAAAGAGAAAATGAGAGCGAGAAGTAGAGAAACACACAAAGAGAGAAAAAGAACGAGAGAAACAGAGAGAGATATATATAGAAAGAGTGAAAAAAAAGTGAGAGAGAAAGAGTGAGAAACACAGATGGAGAGAAAGAGACAGAGAAAGAGAGAGAAAGAAAGAAAGAAAGACAGAGAGGCCGGATTTGAACCCGGGCACCCACCGTCCGAACGCCAGGGTCACACCCACTACGCTATACACCCACGCTTGCAGATGCTCCGCTTATTGATCAGATTTCACAAGCGTGGAACTCGCTTAATTTTTGCCATTCAGAGTTCTGTTTACTTCAGGGAACTGGAGTTGTGTGCAAAGTGTAACACGGCGGTGTACTAACGCATTCACTGGTTTGCAAATGATTCATTGCGACCTTATGCTTGTTTTTGCCAGAGTGGTGCATTTGCCTGTTAGACAATGCTTTTCAGATAAACCGAGCATTGCGTCCTTCGTTACTCAAGTGCAGCTTCCAGTGCATTGCGGTTGACTTCCAGGTTTATATAAGTTTCTCATGTGAGGTTTATACATTTATTTATCGTGTACTAAAGTGCTAAGATTATTTTATTTATGTAGCATTACTTAGTCTGTAATGCAGTAGTCTCATCGTACACTGCATTACAGAAGTGCTCACTTGTTACACTGATTTCCCCTTTGAGTATTCGATACTGTTTTCACTAGATTGTTCCTGCTTGGCTACCCGCCTGATCAAACGCATTACAAACAAGCACACAGGCGTGAAGGAGGACAGCCTCATGCGCCTCATACACTCCTTCGCAATCAGTCACATTACTTATGTGGCTGCCTTCCACAACTGGAATGTCACCGAAAGGGAGAGACTCAATACCCTTATACGCAAGACTTACAAGATCGCCCTTGGCCTACCGGAGTCCACAAGCACTTTTCGTCTGCTACAGCTGGGGGTATACAACACGCTTGAGGAAATTGTGGATGCGCAAAGAACCTCGCAACTCGAACGCATGTTCCTGACACGCACGGGTCGGTACATCCTGCAGAAACTCGGCTTCAATTACCATGTCCAACACGGTCAGAAACAGGCCATTCCACCCGACATCAGCGACGCGCTGATCGTTGCCCCTATCCCTAGAAACATGCACCCCGAACATAACGGGGGCCGACGCCAGGCCCGTCCCAAGGCACTGCTCCACTCCTTTGGTGGGAAAACGACTACGCGCTTCGAAGACACGGCAGAGTACACACAAGAACACCGGTTCACGGCAGTAGTCATAGGCGTTAACTCCCAGCTTACTCACGCGTGTAGGCACGGAATACACAGATACAGCTGAAGAGGTTGCGATTGCGCTTGCGCTTACCTCTGCGAGTCACAATCCGCAGTTCGTAACTACGCGCGGGGGCGCATTTCCTCCGAATCTCTTCAGATCCTAAGGAAAACTGGTCGACAGCACTTCGATAGCACCGCGATCATGTGGTTCTCAGCGCACGTCGCCACCCCAACAGACGAGGGCCCCCCTAACTTGAATGAGGTGGCCCACCGCTCTGCGCGAGAACTGACCCACCGCGCAGTGTCTGAGACACCCCCTTCGAGTTCGGTCCGCCTGGTGCGAAACACGCGAGAACGCTTAGTCAAATTTAATGATACCACCAAGCACTACCAGTTAGGCAGGATGATATTGCCCTCATTTCACCTCAAACTGAAACGTTTCCAGGCAGTCGTCTGGCGACAACTGCAGACACACGCCTTCTCCAGTTCGGTGCGATTGCGGCACATTTTCCCCACGCAATACCCGAGTGCTCTTTGCAAGCTATGTCAGGCAACTAGAGCGACACTCTCATACATGTTGTGGGAGTGTCCTGTTATAGCAGCGAAAATGGCAGTAGCTCCGGAGGCTCTTGCGTCGAAGTGGGCCGCCGCACTGCGCAGCTCCAACCTCAAGACACAAGATGATGATGATAAGTGGTTCTTGAGGGAAAGGGAAAGGTTGGCGCTATCTTCTGCAGCCCTTGAGGGAGCACGGCTCAGCGCCACAAGACACAAGAGTGGGCAGTCCAGCGGGCCCGGGAGGCGGCGAGGAGGCAAGGCCTCGAAGTCCCTCATGGGAGACCTGAGCCCGGGTCGTTAAACTTCGCCGGATTTCAATAAAGTTGTTTCCATCTATCCATTCTTTCTTGGCTTTATGGTTCTTTTATTTCTCACACCTTTACTATATTTGATGTATCCTAAAGGCAGTATTTTTGATTTTGGCATGTTCCCATTGTTTGGTTTTTATCGCAGGATTGATTTTGATGGTATGCGGCGTTATTCTTTTTGTGTTAATTTCAAGCTTCTAGATTAGTAGTAACATTGCTTGGAGGCAGCTACCATGCGATTAAATTGCGCATTTTTCTGACCACTACTTGCAGCTGCAGTGATATCAATTTCTAAATAACTCTAATCTGTTCATCTGATAGCAAGTGCTATTTACTGTGCTAAATAAGAAACGTTAACACACTCGGTGTTCTTGCTGTTCATCATTGTATGTGTAATTAGGAATTTTGTTTATGTATATTCTAGCCAAGGTTGATCAGTTTCTAGTTCATTAAGAATTGTTTCTGCCAGTTTTAGTCATTGTTGATGTACTTTTAATTCGGTTTACTTTGCATTTCTCATACATTTTGCTCAAGCCTTGCATAAGTATTACTGTTTCAATAAAGCTTTGCTTCGTCACAATGTTCCTATTTCATACGCTCTTGGCACAAAAACCCGGGCCTGACTGCTTGTCAAGATGCACCCATTTTTTTCTTAGCGGGATGTCATTCCCATTTCGGTTGTAAACATCGTGCCTGCATACCAAAGGTGATATTCCGGATTCATTTTCGTGCGCATGTTCATTTTTGTGTGAATTTGTAGAGGATGCATCGTCCTCGATAGGCAACCCTGCACGGCACAGCGCCAGGAGCTCTGTTGCACGAGGCACCAACGTTTCTACTCATCCGGAACCCGTGAAAACGAGCTTGAGATTATCGTAAGCCTTTGAAAGCCATTTGTAGACCAGCTTTTACGTAACATCTTAAAAGCGTTTAGAAATTATATATAAATAGCCCTGGCACAGGGATTATTTGTGTGTGTCCCAATCATATTTAAAGACCAGTTTTTTGAATACGTTTTGAAGACCTGATGTAGATCGTCTCAGAAAAGTAATAAAGCCAGAAATTAGCAGACATATACGACGCTTAAACAACGAAGTTGTCTTCCTCGTGTTTTATTTAAACCGTTTTTATCGTCTCGGATAAACGCTATATAGACGTTATGTATCTCTTTTGTGCTACCTGAGAAGGCCACTATCCAATATAGTGTTTTTCAGGCTCCTTGGGCTCTTCGTGCAGCGAATAGAAACCACACAACCACAATCCTTTCGTGTCTCCGAGTACACTAAGAATAAATGCTCGGGTCTTACGCACCAAAATCACGATCTGATTTTGATGCACGTTGTAGTAGGGAACACCAGATTAATTTTGACCACCTGGTGCTCTTTATCGTGCCGCTAAGGCACGGTACACGGGTAAAGGGGTGTCTTTGCATTTTCCTGCCATCAAAATGCGACCGCCACGAACAGGATTTCATCCCGCGCCCTCGTGCTTAGCAGCACAGTGCCAAAGCCACTAAGCCACCAGGGCGGCTTCCCATTACATACGCCGCAGGGCTGTTGAATGAGCGCCTTCCTCTTTCGCTCGTTGTTGGTGCAGCCAGTGACGTCACAGTGCCGCCGGGCAGATAACTGTGGTCGCTCCCGCTTCGCTGAATGTGCGCAAAAGAAACAGCTCAGCAGGTGTGCTAAAAAAGGTCTAAAAACACCACAAGCAAACATGCACCGCAAGTGCAGTCATTTTATACCGTCTCCCGTCGTCCCCGCCAGAAGGCAGGACCTGGTAGCGAGGGCACACAGACGGCAGTGTCTTGATATTTGAGGCTCGAGCTGGTTGCCCAAGGACAAAAAGAAGATGAGCCATGTGTCTGCTGCCGCAGAAATCCGAAGACCACTCAGAACATCCAAATGGAATGCCAATGTAGGCAGGTAACGTACACCCTTGCAGGTTGTTAACATACACCTACCAGAAGCGTTCGGATTTAAAATGTATGGACGCATCAGCCAGTCAGCAGTCGAGATAAGCAAACGACGTTTAGAGTATTGGTGGAAAAGAAGCAGAGAATATATTTATACGACCGGATAAGTTACAGGCATATGCAGAGGTAAAAGTTAAAGAAGATTTGAGAAGAGAGCGAAATAAACGTTTAGTTCCGAACTGGTGACCGAGAGAAAAAAGTTGTCGCAGTTTCACCTGAAAGGCGAAGCATCAATTGCGATAGCAAATTTGTAGAGAGCTATACGGAGTAATGATATTAGCTTTATCAGCTGTATAAACTTGGACATGCAGCAGCACCGGCAACACGCAGAACTGTTGTCGACGCCGCTGGCGTTTTGCCCGCGCTCGCTCAAAATGCGTGCGGCGTTGGTGACTGTTGCCGGAGCCTCTGATATAAATAGGCACTTGGTGCCGCAGCTAAACGTCACCTCCCTTCCCTCCCCCTCCCCCACGGCCTCTCGCGCGTCGGAAGAAGGCGCGTTTGCTCTACATATATGGTGATTGTAAAGGAGGAAAGAGACGCCTACTTCTGCAGCCCTTAAGCGAGCACGGCGCAGAACGCGCGTTTGTTCTCCGCCGTGTGTTCACTCCCCGTGAAACCGCGCGCCCCTCGCGCCCTTTCACTCGCACATACAGCGTACGGCGCGCGGCGACGATTTCATCTCCATTGACGTCATACGGAACCTCACGGCGACGGCGACGACGACGGCGACGGCAGAAATCTGCTTTTGAGTGTCCATATAATTGCTATCGCAATAAAAGACTTGTCTTCACCTTCAGGTGTGTGGCTCCCTGATTCCAGGAAACGGTGGGCTCTCGCTGCCACCCTGGCCCGGTCTACCAACTTTCGCTTGTCATCCAGCCCTGGGCAAGACAGCACGGCTTCCCACAGTTCTTCATTGTCCCCTTCTCTCTTCTCTTCAGTGGGTTTTGCATCTGCCGTCTTCGCTTTTTCCGGGGGTCGCGTGAGCCCCGAGCACTTCAATACTATGTGGTGCAGGGTTCCCAGGACTTCGCAACACTTGCAGACGTATGGGAATTGCGTTGGAGATATGCTATGCAATAGGCTACCGTTAACATAGGAGTTCGTTTGCACTATTCCTAAAATAACTGTCTTCTCTGTTGAGTTTCAGGTGGCCTAATGGGTATGAACTATTACGAACGCACTGCGGCGTTGTTGTGAATGCCCTGCGCGTTGTTGTGAACGCCCTGCGCGTTGTTATGAACTCGCTGCGCCAAGATGTGGGCATGTCGGAACGTGCAGCCCCTGTGCAGCGCGTTCCGACATGCCCATCCAATGCCTCCTGGCCATCACACAATCTCTTCTTTGCTGGCACCCCTCTCGCGCCAAGACATGCAGAGCTGCAACCTCCTCCTCCTCCAGTGGATATAAAAGGCCTGCGCCTCTTGCATTTAGGGCCCTTTCCGTGATCATGCCTCCTCCTCGTTAAGAAGTAAACGTATTATTCTTTGGCTACCTCTTGCCTCGTCGCTGCCAGGATCCTCTCCAGCCTATACCTTTTGCCCTCGTGCCATGCTACATATGAGAGCCTGGTATCTCGCATAACAGCTGGATGGCAGCTGCGGGATGGCAGTGGACCTTGCAGCTTTCAACTGAACCAACTGGACTTCGCAAGGAAGACCGTGGCTGCAGGTATACGTGAGTGTCGGACTTTTCCCCTTTGAGATTTACCACGCTTTGAGATTAGCGTTAAAGCTCGAAAGTGGGAATTTGTCTTTATCGAATAATTAGCCTTTTGCATTATCACACTTCCTGAGAAATTATAAAGGATAGATAGGGGAAAGGGTTCAGTGTCTGAGACGTTCATGGTTCTCAATTCTCTGCGCAAGCCTGAATTGTTAGTGCTATGTGTAGAATTGGGGGCGGAAACGGCGAACGCCATGCACAAGCCGCAAATCATCCAGGCTTTACTTGCCTTGGAAGCTGACGATAGCGAGCTGATTGAATGTTGGGAAGTTATCAAATAGCGCGAGGCAAACGAAGTAAAGCTGCGTGCTGATGAGAAAGAAAACTGTCAGACCTTCCACTGGGGTGGAGATGGAAGACCAGCGAAGCTGTACTATGGTGGGAATTATGTATTTTCAATTATGACTCTTAAGATGTGATGGTGTAATTAGTTATTTGAACTATTGAAGAATAAGAAATATTTGTGATCCGGTGGTTTACATTTATTTAGTAGCCACAGGGACCATGGCCTTATGGTCGCTACGGTACACCGCCATAGGGTGTACGGCAAAGGTAGGCACGTTCTTCATAAACACGCCACCAACGCTGCGCGCGTTCGGTGCGAACGTGGGCAAAACGGCGCAGCCGTCGACAACAGTTGTGCGCGTTGTTTGTGTGACCGCACACAACCGCTGTCAAAACGCTGGCTACGTGACCGCACGGCTCAACGCCGTTGGCGACACGGTTAGGGGAGAGGCTGGCGAAAGCCCAGAGGGAGTCGGTGGTCCAGGCGGCAGGGGCCGCCAGGGCTGCGCGCATGTGCTGCTCTGGGACAGCCGGCACGTACATGCACAGTCTAGTGTGACTCCATGCCCTCCTCGCCCACCACTGCCCTTCCACTGGGAAGTAGCGTTTGCTCTCAGCCGTGCGTTCACTTCCCGTGAAAGCGCGCGTCCCTCGCCTTCACGCGCTTTCACTCGTTCGTAAGTCGCGTTTGCTCTCCGCCGTGCGTTCACACCCCGTGAAAGCGCGCGTCCCTCGCCCTCGCGCGCTTTCGCTCGCACATACAGCATATGTACGCTAATGGGAGTTTTTTCCCATTGCCGGACGCGATCATCGAAGAGTGAGCCCTTAACTGTTTCGCTGTTAAAACAATTGCGCAAGCTCGAATTAAAGTGCGTAGAGCTTGAATTTCAGAATGCGTAGGCGACGAACGTTCAAACGGAAACCCCAGCCGCAGAAGCCCGAGAAAGTTTTAGTATGAAAAATCTGATACAGTCTCTGCACGTAGGAGAGGACATTGGAATGTTTCTCGTGAACATTGAAAGGGCGTGTCAAAGAATGAAGTTCCCTAAAGCGTCGTGGCCACAGAGCCTGTTGACCGTATTACCATGTCACGTAGCGGAAGAGATGGGGAGACTTAGGGCGGAGCAGTATGGGATTACGCTGCTGTAAAATCCAGTCTTCTGAATAGGTACCACTTGTCTCCAGAAGCGTTTCGCCAGTGCTTTAAAAAAGCGACAAAGTTGAAAGCCGAGTCGTTTGCTGAGTTCAGGTACAACGCTCAACTTTTTGGAATGGCTTAAGAGCGCTAAAGTCTACGGAGACATGGCCAAGGTAGTGGAGTGTTTGTGCCATCAGCAGTTTTACAACACGATCCCTGACCGAATACGCTTATGGATCCCCGACAGGTCCGACGTAACCTCAGTTGGAAAAGCGACGGAGCTCGCCGAGGAATACGCGTCACGCCACGTATCGCATTGAATGGAAGGGCAGACGCATGGCGCGTTTCCAAAAACAAGGCGCGGAGAATAGATCCGCAAAAGTTTTCAGACGCAAACAGAACGTGAAAGGCGGAGAGGCGGAGAAAGAAGTCGCCCAGACGTTACCTAAAGCTCCTTTCAAGGCCGAGAAGAACAAATAGTTCGAGGCACAGAAGCTGATAGCATGCTATAAGTGTCATCAAATGGGACACATTGCCTCTGGTGCAGAAATCAGCGCATTGCATTCGCCTATGCCAGTGGCGACGATGCGAACGTAGTTCATGCGAACGTTGCTTAAGTCGTTCATGAAAGAATTTACGGTAAACGGAAAGCGCTTTAGGCTTCTCCGAGATTCCGTCTCCACCATGTATGCCGTTCATCCGCTTTACGTCAGGGCGAAGGATTTCACTGGCAAGTGTGCATGGATACGGCAGGTGGTACAGGAAGACAGCGTTTGCCAGCCTCTCGCTCGCGTCCATATCGAGGGGCCCTTTGGAGCATTCACTACTGAGGGTGCAGTTTCGGCCAGATTTCCAAAGGCGCACCCCTACCTATTTTCTAATAACTCAGAGATGCTTCTGAGGGAAATGGGAACTAGCTTTGGAGAGGGGGAGGTATGCGCGCTTACCCGTTCAAAGGCACGAGAACTCGCTACGCAGCTGAAGTATGATCCGCCTGCCTCGACAGACGCATGCAATACTCCCGAACCGAACGCTGACGGGCTTACGCATGGTAGCGTTGCCGATCGAAACGATAGTGTGGAAGTCGCGTCTCGGCAAGCGAGAGAGCTGTCTGCAAAGGAAAATGAGACGGTGCAAGGAGAATTTCGCGTTTTCTTGCCGCCGTCGTGTAGTAGTTTACTACACGACGGCGGTAGTAGTCTATTACATGACGACGGCAAGAAAACGCCAAACTTTCAATGTTTCTTCGTTTGAGTCTACGGTGCTGTAAAATGTTGGTGTATTTCTTCGACCTGTCTTCCTGACTTGTCGCCTTTCTGGTTCCCTCTGGCAGGAAAGCCCTACTTGTATGGTCTCGGGCTGCGGTGTCGGCGGCTTCGTTTAGCGCCTGGGGCTCCTGTTTATGCGTTCCGGGGTCCTGTCATGTGTAAGAGACATGTGGATGTTCGGGCCAAGAAACCGTGGAGGTCCACGCCAAGAAGTCCGTGACGGTGGTAGTCCAAGGTGTGGCCGTCCGTTCGAGCGAAGCTCTTGGACCCGCTGCAGCCTCGCACGGCAGTTCCGGGCACTCCAGTAAGGATCCCCCCACTTCTGAGGCAGACCAGCACGCAAAAAAGTCCCCTGGGAGCCTTGTCGGCACATGAAGGAATAAGGCGGGAGCAGCGGCTGAGCTCGTCGCTAGGCCTAACCTGCGGGGACCTTTCGCCCTGTCACCGACGGTGACTGGTACACCGGAATGGCAGACAGACGGGTTGACTGGCCAATACCAAGGCGCCAACATTTACAGAGTCGGCGAGAGCACCGAATATGATGAGAATCCGACACACTTCGGACTTGGAAGCTACGTGCGGCAACGAGAGAGAGTAAGAACGATCCTTTCGTGCAGCGTCTCAGCAAGAGGCTAGGTTTGGCAGACTGTCGCGAGGGAAAAGTCAAGACTAATGTAGGCAGAGACAAGGACAAATCAATTTATCGTTAATTAGGTTGCGATTTTTATAGAGTGTGTTGTATAAGTCTTATGGGCCGTTTATAGTCCGACGTAACGTGCGCGCGCACGCTACGTCATGTTGGCGTAAACGACCTCCTCTATTAGCGGCGAGACGTTGGAGTGGCGCCCTCTACGATTAACGCCACGGCCAGGACGTCGCTCGCTCGGCTGCTGCGCGCGCTCGTTCCCTTCGTGCATGCTTTGGGTATTGGGGGCTCCAGCCATACTTTTTGAAGGATATGCCGGCTTCATTTTACTGTCATGCCTGAACGTCAGTTTCTTCTTCAAAACCGCGAGTCGCGAAACTTTGCGGCATGGATATCGCAAGCTACGTAGCATTGAAGGGGTCTACTGGTTTTGCAATGCGTATATGCGCAGTGTCTCTCCGTAAACTTTGCGTAAAAAGAATGTCTGCAATTTGAACACACGAAGTTGGGTATGATGTTCCGCAAAACACTTCAGGTTCTCTTAGTGCTTAGCTATGAGAGATTGCATTTTACAAGGACGAAAAATCTTCGTATTAGTATTTGATGTCAATATTATAAAGGCGTGTTAGAGGAAAACTTCGCAGCAAATCTTTTATGATGATTCTTATTACTATGGTGAGTTGTTGTTGTCAAATATGGCTACTTTATTCATGCGTAAAAGGAAGAGTTAGGCGCGCATTTTCCATTAAAACGTTTGCTAATACTTTCACCGTTCTTCAAACACGCAATGGGCACCAAGAAAACGCATTGCTCATGGCTGTTAACACGACAGCGCGTCACGTATAGTTTGTATATACTTCACGAATACCATAACAGCAATCACCTGAATTGTCGTGGTTAAGATCGAGAGCCTATCAATTTAACGGGAGAAAATGTTTCATACTGACCCCCAGTTGCTTATATCGACATCATGGCCCAGCCCTTACGCAACTAAATCTATCGACTGTGGTTATGGCGAGGCATGCATTATTTGCGAAACCCATCAGTTCACTACAACTTCGCATTGAAACCATCAAGCAGTTCTTTAAGCGCCAATTGCAATGCCTAAGGTATACTCGAGGTTATACAGCGCAGATTAGGCTGCGCTGAAGAGGAAAATTCAAACACCTTCTACCTTACCATGTCTCAATCCTGCGTTGTCTAACTACACAAACTGAGAACTATTCGCTTCGTGAAGTGAGTACATAAAAGAGAACCTCACATACCCGCCTCATAGAGAAGACACCACAAGCCTCCAATGAATTCACTTGATTTTTGACCTCCACAGAGGAATAATGTTATCTTCAATAAGCCTCATACTGCTAATGAATGAGGCTTCGGCTTCTTTCTAGCTGCAGCCATACGGTCCAAAAGGCATAATTCACAAAAAATTTGGGCCGAGGAGCCTGAGTCAGTTCGCCAAACAGATTCGCGATGTCTGTTCCTCAAGAAACAAGCAGCCGTAAATTGCACAAGTGAGTTGAACGTGTAGCACGGCAAAGTTAATAAATATTGGTACATTCCTTTGGGTATTCTGCAAATGGCTGTGAGCCTCAATTAGCTTTACTTTAAATTACCACCACTTGAAATCAACCGGGGAGAAACGGCCTAATTTTGAGAAACAGTTAAAGGAACAAGTGGTGCTGGCTGAATCAAAACTACACTGTCAAGTCCTGGGGTACTTGCGGCACCAGGCTCTCAGTTGAGGCTCTCTTTACTCACTCGGTTTGCTTTACGTTTGCCCACTGCGCTAATTACGTGCGAAATCTCACGTGTTTCTCTATGGGTCAGTTATGAAAAGTACAGCCACTACTGAGCCAGTGCCAAACGTAAGAGTAACACTACCGAAACCTTCCATGCATGTGAGAGGTGCGTTTTCAGGATAAGGTAACACATCAGGGTGCTTGCGCTACTGTTTGTACTGAAGTTATACAAAAAAAAGGCTCAGTGAAAGCATGTATGGTCCCGAACGGGCGCGAAGCGCATAGCCAGGTACACTTTATTCCGTGGGTGAAAACATGATATTATATTAAAACGAACAGTCATCATCATAATGAGTCTATTTTATGCCCACTGCAGTACAAAGGCCTCTCCCAGAAAATACCACTGTCTTGCGCTAGCTAATTCCAACTTGTGCCAGCAAATTTCCTAATTTAATCACCCCACCTAATTTTCTGCCGTCCTTGACAGCGCTTCCTTTCCCTTGGTTCCCATTATGCAACTCCTATGCTTCACCGCTTATCTCCCCTACCTATTACATAGTCTGTACAGTTCCATTTCTTTTTCTTAATGTTAACTGGAATATCGACTATCCCCGCTTGCTATCTGATCCACACCACTCCCTTCCAGTCTCTCATCGTTACGCCTAACATTTTTCGTTCCATCACTTTTTGCGTGATGGAATGCAAAAATTGGGCAAGTAATGGGCACGACACCAGTTATGGTGCAATACATCCGTGGCCTACGATGCCGGCATGGTAATGTGAATGAAAGCACGAAATAGAACTGGTATTGTTACCCGCTGTGGTGAGTGGCTTTGGCGTCGCACTGTGAAGCCCGAGTGCGCAGGATCAGATCCGGCCGCGGCAACGACATTTGGATGGGATTGAAATGCAAAAACACCCGCGTACCGTGCAATGGGTGCACGTTAAAGAACCCCAGGTGGTTATTGTTATTCCCAGAGACCCCCATTACGGCATGCCTCATAATCGTATCGTGGTTTTGGCACGTCAAAGCCCAAAGTTAAATTTCGTCTCCCAGGTCTTCCAGGCCGACGATTCTTCAAAGCGTCTTCGTCACCGTCTGGCGACATTTTGCACTTGTGCCGGCCAACTTAGGAATTCATAGATCTATTAGAACAAAGTAGTATACATTGACTGGCGGCGGCAAATTATTGTCTCGCTCACTTCCCCCTCTCCTGTCTACACACACTTTTAAATACCCTTGCGAATTGGGGTGGTACCCTTATTTTACCTTTCCTCTCTCAAATTCTATCAATCAGTTCTTGTACATGACATGTCAATGCAAAGTAGGTGGAACCATGAACAATCCCCACTGTGACCTCCCCTTTTTCTAGTCACGTTTTAAAACCCACAGTCCAACACTTAAACGAACGCTGGGTGGCCCTCTTGCTGTAAGTTCCCAACCATCGGTGCAGATGGTCCATTGCAATGGCATGCCCCGCGAACGCATAAACCGCCCCGCTAGCCACTAAGCCCGGATATGCTGCATAATGGTACTCGCGCGCTTCGTTGCCGCCAGGTCTCCCATTACATACGTATGCTCGATGGCGTAAACTGTGTACCTACAACACCGCAACGGTAATGCCACCATCCCCGGCAATGCCTGTGCTGGACCACAGGAACGCGCCTATATGCCGCCAATTGACATGCGCGCGGTGAGGTGGATGCTTGGCCTCTCGTTACATACGCTTGTCCTTAAAATGCGCATATATCTTTGGCGCCGCAGTCGAAGTGCGTCATCCCCAGCGTTCTCCGTCTCGAAGAGCTGAGCTGTTCTTGGAACAGAAAAGACCGTCGGCTGCGAAAGAAAACACAACCTGTACGAGTATCACGCATGTGGCCCCTGGGTTCTAACGTGTTTGCGTTCAATGCACACAAGGCTGATTATGTCAGCAAACTTAACTCCCAGAATTCTTTTCTTTAAATGGACTTCTCGGCACCGCATGAGAGACAAAATTGTGGAATCAATTGTAAAAAAATGCGACCGGGAAAAGACGACAAATGTAAATACCACGGTTTTAAACACGCGGAGAACCTTGCTCAACGCTTACCGCACGTGGGAACTTCTATTTCACTGTCGTGAGGGAATACGCATATTCATACGCGCAGGCATACCACGGGCATTACTTATAAAGGAGCGAGATATCTTTGCAAACGTTCACACTTCGCAAATATTGAAACTAATCGTGCTAGCATAAAGAATATGGCCGAAACACTAAGATCGCCGGCCGCCTTATCTAAGAGTGAGCGCGCAATCTTCACGCCATTCGTAATATAAGCAGTGCTACAGTACTGCTTCAAAGAAACTTCAAGTACGCCATCTAAGAATGACGGCTATTTTGTAATATGAGCTTGAAGCCATGATAAGACGCTATTAAATGGTAGGTGAACGCTAATGAAAGCGTTTTCGTTTGCTTCTGGCAGTTATTAGCATGCTCCAACGATTTATGCTAACAAGTGAGTTTGACGTAGTAAGTAAGCGCAAATCACAGATACGGACCGGGAACATGTGCTTGTCGTTCGCCCTTACCAGCTATGTCAAGTATGCACCAACAAGGCCTTCGGCAAGTACTTTTAACAGATCAATTTTAGTAGCGCGTCCCTCATTCGCATGGCCGTTCTCGTTCCGTCCTAATACTCTTTTTTTCCTAGGTGAAAGTGCGGTTGGAAGCCGTCACAACTGATTCGCTACTGGTTTATTGTTAGCAATTCCCCTACAGTGACGAGTTTCAAACGAACCCTGAACAGAAACACTCAATAAGTTTAGATTGATAAAGTATCTTTTCTAGTATTAGTATTATCGCTAATTTCACAGTAAGAGGTTTCTTGCTCGAAAATAGCATGAAGGTCAACTTTCCATTTACTAAATTTCGCGCCGAAAGAACAGTACCGGTGCTTGAGTGTGAGGTGACAGATTTCAAAGTATTGTAATGCGATCAGTATTCGTTGCGAACGTAACCCAATTTTCAGCAACTTTGTGCCTGACCTACTTCATGTCCACCGGGATCACAGGGTATGTGCCAAAGGGTATCTGCCACTCTTCAATGGCTAAAAAAACATTTAAAATTTAAAAAAGGGGTAGGCGGAATCGAATCCACATCTTATATATTGAGACAATCTTGTCTGAATGTATATATATATATATATATATATATATATATATATATATATATATATACAATAGACATCATCATCATCATCAGCCTATATTTTATGTCCACTGCAGGACGAAGGCCTCTCCCTGCGGTCTCCAATTAACCCTGTCTTGCGCTAGCGTATTCCAACTTGCGCCTGCAAATTTCCTAACTTCATCATCCCATCTCGTTTTCTGCCGACCTAGACTGCGCTTCGCTTCTCTTGGTATCCATTCTGTAACCCTAATGGTCTACCGGTTATCCATCCTACGCATTACATGGCCATTACATACACAACCTATATATAAAAACACTCGCATATATATATAGAAAGAGGGTGTTTCAGCGCACACTTTCAAAATTTATTTAAGGTTGCCTGTGGCACATAGCCCAATTCTAGTTAATGAGCTGGTCTACTCGAAGAGGTGGACATTACTTGCAAAACAAAAACAACATCGCATATCCACGGGGTGAATGATGATGAGTGGGCGAAGCTCCGGAGGGAATCATCGGTAAACCGTGAATCTTCCGTGTAATTCGCCCAGTCTCGCCGCACTAAATCGAACGATTGACTTCCACCAATGACACGCCCCATATGTGACGTCATTCCTATTTTATAACAGCGCCCTTCATTATAATTGCACCATCTCCCGCTTAAGGGGACGCTAGCACAAACGCGTTAGAAACGTGCAGTACTCTCTAGTAAGGGGGAGAGGCCACAGCGTCTTACGCAGCCGTTTACACATGTCGGAACGTGCACCGCGTTTGCCGACGCCATCACATGACTGCTGAGAGAGTATAACACCCGTATTCATAAACGCGCCTCGATTTGAACTTGACTTGCCACCGCCTTCAACGCGTTTCGAACGCGCTGCCCAAGGCGGTGGCAAGTCAAGTTCAAGTCGAGGAGCGTTTATGAATACGGGGGTAAGGCGGAGAGGCCACAGCGTCTTACACCAGCTTCTTACACGGGCCGTAACGCGCTAGCACAAACGCGTTAAAAACGCGCAGTCTTTCGTTATTGTTGGGTATTTTATGTCATCGTGGTGCGTGTGTCCATGTGGGCTTCGTGGCGTAGTGGTTAGCGCCGCGCGTTCGGAAGCGAGGGGTCCCTGGTTTGATTCCGGGCTACAGACACAACTTTCGGAATTTTTTTTTTCATAAAAGTAGACGTCGCTACCTACTACTACTACATACTACGGAGGAGGGACAGACCCACAGCCTAAGGAGCTTCGCCTCTAAAAAAATTGAAAAGCATAATCGAATTATTAACAATAATTCACTAATTAAGTTTTTAACTAATTACCTGATGGCCCATATTGCAATTTACAAATTGTAGCCGTGGAGTTCGCAAGGCGGATCCACTTGGAATTAATTCTCGGGATGACACCAGTTTCGAGATATTAATTCCCGAACTTTGCGGAGAAATGAATTGGCGTTCCAGTTAATTTTGTGCTTGAATGCATAAAGCGACGTTTTGTTAAGATACTAACTGGAACGCCAATGCATTTCTCCGGAAAGTTCGGGAATTAATATCTTCAAACTGGTGTCATCTCGAGAATTCGTTCCAAGTAGATCCGCCTTGCGAACTCCACGGCTACAATTTGTAAATTGGAATATGGGCCATCAGGTAATTATTTAAAAACCTAATGAGTGAATTATTCGTAATTATTTAATTATGCATTTCAAGTTCTTGTGCAAGTAATGTCCGCCTCTAAGAGTAGACTAGCTCATGAACGAAAATTGTGCTATCTGCCACAGGCAACTTTTAACAATTTTTGAAAGTGCTCGCTGAAACACCCTGTATATATATATACACAAACACACACATTTGAACTTCGTGGCGGCGCCACTATAGATGGCGCAGCGTGTCCAGAGGAAACACGTGAGTGAAACTCGGCTGCAGTACATGTTTCATATACGACGTATTGTAGCGGTGAAAACACTATGTGTCTCTACATTGCTTCTCTGCTAACACTGGCAAAATTGTTTTTCGTACTTGGATGGCTCTGACTGAAATTTCTTGAAATATGCCTAGTTTGGTCATTGACTCCCTTAGGATAGACTAGTTACTTTATACCGATAAAAATGAACTAAGGCAGAGGAGAGGCCGTCCGAATTCATGACATTACAGCGATTGGGTGCGGAAATTTCAAAGTGGCGCGGGCACAAGCCTTTCTCTCCTTCTTTTTTTGCATATTCTCTGGTTTAAAAAGCCGCCAATAACTGTGAGAGGGTATTTTATTGCACATGCGTAATTTTCTAATAAAGATCACATTATTTTTCTACTTACTGTACTTTGAACAAGCACCTACGAACGTTTGCCCATAAGTGTTTAAGAAAAATATCCGAAGCACCACCGTTCAGTAGGTGAACCCCGTAAGCTTCGACGTTTGCCCTCAACGCATACCTGTTGGACGATATGGTGCATGAAAGACACCGGGAGAATAACCCAACGCATCTGACCCCGGAGAAGGAAAAGCCCCAGGCATTCCAGGGGGTGCCGGCGCGGGAGTCATCTCTCGCCTCTCGGTAGCATAGGCCGGAGGCGATTCAGTGAATCCAATGCCACGTGGTGGCGGTTGCTGTCCCTGCTGCGAAGCGCCGAAGCCGGGAGGACGTGCGTACGCCATTCCTGAAGGTGATGTCAATGGTCGGCCTTCCTGGAGACTAAAGCGTGTCACACTGCAGTGCACGCATACTGCTCATACTTATTTCTGATTAACTTCATCGCAGCTGCAGATGAGCGCATGAGGACATACTCCTGACGACTCGCTTGACAGTATCTAGCATTAAATATTTTACCACGGATATTTCTACGAGGAATTCTGTGGCTAGAATTGCAGATTCGTGAGTCGTGCCGCGATACGTACTTGTGCCAAGTGCCAAGTTCTCGTTTCAACCTTTCTGTCCAATTAAGAATGTGTTGCCACAGCGTCGTACTCTCTCTACTTAGTGGCACTTAAGATAGTGCTTTGGTTCGGGATTTCACACCAGGATTACATGTGGGAACGAAGAAATCGTTTTTCTAGACAACTAACGCACCGATTTCGATAAGGTTTGTCACGTATAAAAGAAGTTTTTCTAGTGACTATTCAAAGTGAGTTCCCATTATGCGTTATTCCCCGCCATGGTGGCGTAGTGACTTTGGTGTTGAGTTACTAAGCCCGAGTACCTGAATCGAATCCTAGTTGCGCTGGCCGCATTTCTTTGGGGGCGAAATGCAACAATGGCGGTTTACCATGCATTGGGAACCCCAGGTGGTCAAAACTAATCTGGAGTTCCCCACTATACGGCATGCCTCATAATCATATCCGGATTTTGGCAAGTAAAACGCGATAATTTATGTTGAGTATTTACGTGTTACGAATCTTTAAAAAATATTCTTGAAAATTGCGAAAAAAATACAACCAATAAGTATCAATTTAACTACTCTTTACTAATTCAGCAATAAAAGACGATAATACAATTCAGTAAACTATGCCTAATCACATACCTAAGGTCAACAAAATTGATGTATTATACACCACTCTAAAATAGGCTACTAATTTGGGAGTAGGACCTTCGCGAAACCCTAGTAAACGCTGTGACATTTTCACATAAGCTTTAATTTCAGACACCGTATTTGTTCGCTTCACATATGTCCTAACAGATGCAGTTCCCAGAACTGCGATATCTATTTTCGGTACAGAGCTGAGGATTTGTAAACTTCGTGCTTCTCGCTAATACAACAAACTTCATTTTAGTCTGCGAGCGGTTCTTTTATGAAAGCATTTCGGCGTTTTAGATGCATTTCTATAGGGGGAATGGAGGTAGCCCAGAGCTAAAGCTTTGTCTTTAAATAAATTCTCACAAGCTTTCTTTCAGCTTATGCGACTGCGCTCTTTGTATTATAGTATTGCAGCTCTTATATTCAGCATATAGCACTATTAACTCATGAAACCTAGTGTTGAAAGCGTTCTACCGAATGATAACTACATCTTGCTCGGATAGATAAATCATTATGTGGGATCTGTTGTACAGTCGCTTTGCTCCTGTCCGCATGTCTGGCAGCTCCCAAAAGCTGTAGTTACGCGGCAGGATGCGTGATGGCGTACATTTATAACGATGTCTATATTAACTCTCGGAAATAAAGTATACGTTCAGCTAAATTTATGTGAACGTGCGAATAAAATGAGTGGCATGTCATTTCCTTCCCGTAAAGGTAAACTCGTGACGTACGGTAAATCTGATGCTGCAATTCATCCAGCAATGAAAAAGCGTCATTTAAACGTATGTTGTGCGGCGATAAAACGTGCTACCCTACTACGGCGTATGGCGCAGACAGGTTTTATGCAATCGTATAAAAGTGTGCAGGTAATGCGAAATAATGAGCAAGAATAAAGGCGTAGTGGTTTCTTACCGTCGAATTGTCTTCTTCTTCTTCACCACAAATCTATCGAGCTTCCGACGCACGCAAATGACTGCCAGTGCCTTTCAAATTTGACTTATTGACAGTTTGTGTTCGAGATTGCTCCACTTTCTCTTCTTTTTTTCGCCTATTGCACAAATGTGACTAAGTGTTTTCTCCTCAATTCCTGATTCTTACTTTGCAGTTTCGGGCCACCAGTACAGCACTAATGTTGAAATCGTCGAGATCTTGGCATATACCTGAGTTTCATTGTGGCTACAATGAAATGCATCATGCACCTGAATTTTATAGTGTTGTAACAACCACTCTGTGCTGGCATGTGACAAAGGCGACGAATGCTAGTCGCTAAATCACATATTGAGTGTTGATGCACTGACAGGATGTATCTCACCTTGTTTGTCCTACTCGCTTGAGGAAGTGCGCTCGAGACGGCTTTGCTGGAGAAAGATTTCCCGAATTCCTTTGCTTTCTACTTGGTACAGCAAAATGCAACTGATTACTATTACCATTACTGCATTGAATATTTTTATAGCGAAGCTGTTATAGGCTAGGTTCCAGGAGATCGCGCCCGGCAACGGAAGTAAATAGACCGGAAATATATCAACAATTTCAGATGCATCGCACCACCCTGTGGAGTCGTATCAAAACGTCGGGATTACGGCGTTTTTAAACTTCTAGATCGTAAAAGACTTCTGCACCCCACCGATCTTTTCGCAGGAACTTATGTTTGCTTCTTGATTACGTGACGTACCTCACCCTGGCGACCACGTGAGCGTGTCAGCGCTAGTACGCACACTCCGCCACGCGAGGAGCACGAGGCGGAAAGAAATGCAAACTGTCCACGTGGCTCCGATCTCGCAAACTTAAAATTTTTCACTGGAGCAATGCTCAGTCACCACATACACAGCTTCACTGGTCATCCACCTTCGCATATTGGAATGTCACTGAATTTTATTTGAGAACAGCGACCAATTATTCGCCTTAAAATTAAATGAAAAATTACACAAAAGTAACCAGTTGATATTAAGTTAGTTTCCCCAGATTACATAGGGAGTGTTATGTGTCAACCTGAACCAGCGTGTACCTTGGACGTTTATGAATACGGGGGTAAGGCGGAGAGGCCACAGCGTCTTACACCAGCTTCTTACACGGGCCGTAACGCGCTAGCACAAACGCGTTAAAAACGCGCAGTCTTTCGTTATTGCTGGGTATTTTATGTCATCGTGGTGCGTGTGTCCATGTGCGCTTCGTGGCGTAGTGGTTAGCGCCGCGCGTTCGGAAGCGAGGGGTCCCTGGTTCGATTCCGCGCTACAGACACAACTTTCGGAATTTTTTTTTTCATAAAAGTAGACGTCGCTACCTACTACTACTACATAGTACAGAGGAGGGACAGACCCACACCCTATGGAGCTTCGCCTCTAAAAAAATTGAAAAGCATAATCGAATCATTAACAATAATTCACTAATTAAGTTTTTAACTAATTACCTGATGGCCCATATTGCAATTTACAAATTGTAGCCGTGGAGTTCGCAAGGCGGATCCACTTGGAATTAATTCTCGGGATGACACCAGTTTTGAGATATTAATTCCCGAACTTTGCGGAGAAATGCATTGGCGTTCCAGTTAATTTTGTGCTTGAATGCATAAAGCGCCGTTTTGTTAAGATACTAACTGGAACGCCAATGCATTTCTCCGGAAAGTTCGGGAATTAATATCTTCAAACTGGTGTCATCTCGAGAATTCATTCCAAGTAGATCCGCCTTGCGAACTCCACGGCTACAATTTGTAAATTGGAATATGGGCCATCAGGTAATTATTTAAAAACCTAATGAGTGAATTATTCGTAATTATTTAATTATGCATTTCAAGTTCTTGTGCAAGTAATGTCCGCCTCTAAGAGTAGACTAGCTCATGAACGAAAATTGTGCTATCTGCCACAGGCAACTTTTAACAATTTTTGAAAGTGCTCGCTGAAACACCCTGTATATATATACACAAACACACACATTTGAACTTCGTGGCGGCGCCACTATAGATGGCGCAGCGTGTCCAGAGGAAACACGTGAGTGAAACTCGGCTGTAGTACATGTTTCATATACGACGTATTGTAGCGGTGAAAACACTATGTGTCTCTACATTGCTTCTCTGCTAACACTGGCAAAATTGTTTTTCGTACTTGGATGGCTCTGACTGAAATTTCTTGAAATTTGCCTAGTTTGGTCATTGACTCCCTTAGGATAGACTAGTTACTTTATACCGATAAAAATGAACTAAGGCAGAGGAGAGGCCGTCCGAATTCATGACATTACAGCGAATGGGTGCGGAAATTTCAAAGTGGCGCGGGCACAAGCCTTTCTCTCCTTCTTTTTTTGCATATTCTCTGGTTTAAAAAGCCGCCAATAATTGTGAGAGGGTATTTTATTGCACATGCGTAATTTTCTAATAAAGATCACATTATTTTTCTACTTAGTGTACTTTGAACAAGCACCTACGAACGTTTGCCCATAAGTGTTTAAGAAAAATATCCGAAGCGCCACCGTTCAGTAGGTGAACCCCGTAAGCTTCGACGTTTGCCTTCAACGCATACCTGTTGGAGGATATGGTGCATGGAAGACACCGGGAGAATAACCCAACGCATCTGACCCCGGAGAAGGAAAAGCCCCAGGCATTCCAGGGGGTGCCGGCGCGGGAGTCATCTCTCGCCTCTCGGTAGCATAGGCCGGAGGCGATTCAGTGAATCCAATGCCACGTGGTGGCGGCTGCTGTCCCTGCTGCGAAGCGCCGAAGCCGGGAGGACGTGCGTACGCCATTCCTGAAGGTGATGTCAATGGTCGGCCTTCCTGGAGACTAAAGCGTGT
Organism: Dermacentor silvarum; assembly: GCF_013339745.2. Lineage (NCBI taxonomy): Eukaryota > Metazoa > Arthropoda > Arachnida > Ixodida > Ixodidae > Dermacentor > Dermacentor silvarum. The sequence goes on from NC_051156.1 coordinate 67,836,881, forward strand.
CACACTGCAGTGCACGCATACTGCTCATACTTATTTCTGATTAACTTCATCGCAGCTGCAGATGAGCGCATGAGGACATACTCCTGACGACTCGCTTGACAGTATCTAGCATTAAATATTTTACCACGGATATTTCTACGAGGAATTCTGAGGCTAGAATTGCAGATTCGTGAGTCGTGCCGCGATACGTACTTGTGCCAAGTGCCAAGTTCTCGTTTCAACCTTTCTGTCCAATTAAGAATGTGTTGCCACAGCGTCGTACTCTCTCTACTTAGTGGCACTTAAGATAGTGCTTTGGTTCGGGATTTCACACCAGGATTACATGTGGGAACGAAGAAATCGTTTTTCTAGACAACTAACGCACCGATTTCGATAAGGTTTGTCACGTATAAAAGAAGTTCTTCTAGTGACTATTCAAAGTGAGTTCCCATTATGCGTTATTCCCCGCCGTGGTGGCGTAGTGACTTTGGTGTTGAGTTACTAAGCCCGAGTACCTGGATCGAATCCTAGTTGCGCTGGCCGCATTTCTTTGGGGGCGAAATGCAACAATGGCGGTTTACCATGCATTGGGAACCCCAGGTGGTCAAAACTAATCTGGAGTTCCCCACTATACGGCATGCCTCATAATCATATCCGGATTTTGGCAAGTAAAACGCGATAATTTATGTTGAGTATTTACGTGTTACGAATCTTTAAAAAATATTCTTGAAAATTGCGAAAAAAATACAACCAATAAATATCAATTTAACTACTCTTTACTAATTCAGCAATAAAAGACGATAATACAATTCAGTAAACTATGCCTAATCACATACCTAAGGTCAACAAAATTGATGTATTATACACCACTCTAAAATAGGCTACTAATTTGGGAGTAGGACCTTCGCGAAACCCTAGTAAACGCTGTGACATTTTCACATAAGCTTTAATTTCAGACACCGTATTTGTTCGCTTCACATATGTCCTAACAGATGCAGTTCCCAGAACTGCGATATCTATTTTCGGTACAGAGCTGAGGATTTGTAAACTTCGTGCTTCTCGCTAATACAACAAACTTCATTTTAGTCTGCGAGCGGTTCTTTTATGAAAGCATTCCGGCGTTTTAGATGCATTTCAATAGGGGGAATGGAGGTAGCCCAGAGCTAAAGCTTTGTCTTTAAATAAATTCTCACAAGCTTTCTTTCAGCTTATGCGATTGCGCTCTTTGTATTATAGTATTGCAGCTCTTATATTCAGCATATAGCACTATTAACTCATGAAACCTAGTGTTGAAAGCGTTCTACCGAATGATAACTACATCTTGCTCGGATAGATAAATCATTATGTGGGATTTGTTGTACAGTCGCTTTACTCCTGTCCGCATGTCTGGCAGCTCCCAAAAGCTGTAGTTACGTGGCAGGATGCGTCATGGCGTACATTTATAACGATGTCTATATTAACTCTCGGAAATAAAGTATACATTCAGCTAAATTTATGTGAACGTGCGAATAAAATGAGTGGCATGTCATTTCCTTCCCGTAATGGTAAACTCGTGACGTACGGTAAATCTGATGCTGCAATTCATCCAGCAATGAAAAAGCGTCATTTAAACGTATGTTGTGCGGCGATAAAACGTGCTACCCTACTACGGCGTATGGCGCAGACAGGTTTTATGAAATCGTATAAAAGTGTGCAGGTAATGCGAAATAATGAGCAAGAATAAAGGCGTAGTGGTTTCTTACCGTCGAATTGTCTTCTTCTTCTTCTTCACCACAAATCTATCGAGCTTCCGACGCACGCAAATGACTGCCAGTGATGACCCTTTCAAATTTGATTTATTGACAGTTTGTGTTCGAGATTGCTCCACTTTCTCTTCTTTTTTTCGCCTATTGCACAAATGTGACTAAGTGTTTTCTCCTCAATTCCTGATTCTTACTTTGCAGTTTCGGGCCACCAGTACAGCACTAATGTTGAAATCGTCGAGATTTTGGCATATACCTGAGTTTCATTGTGGCTACAATGAAATGCATCATGCACCTGAATTTTATAGTGTTGTAACAACCACTCTGTGCTGGCATGTGACAAAAGCGACGAATGCTAGTCGCTAAATCACATATTGAGTGTTGATGCACTGACAGGATGTATCTCACCTTATTTGTCCTACTCGCATGAGGAAGTGCGCTCGAGACGGCTTTGCTGGAGAAAGATTTCCCGAATTCCTTTGCTTTCTACTTGGTACAGCAAAATGCAACTGATTACTATTACGATTACTGCATTGAATATTTTTATAGCGAAGCTGTTATAGGCTAGGTTCCAGGAGATCGCGCCCGGCAACGGAAGTAAATACACCGGAAATATATCAACAATTTCAGATGCATCGCACCACCCTGTGGAGTCGTATCAAAACGTCGGGATTACGGCGTTTTTAAACTTCTAGATCGTAAAAGACTTCTGCACCCCACCGATCTTTTCGCAGGAACTTATGTTTGCTTCTTGATTACGTGACGTACCTCACCCTGGCGACCACGTGAGCGTGTCAGCGCTAGTACGCACACTCCGCCACGCGAGGAGCACGAGGCGGAAAGAAATGCAAACTGTCCACGTGGCCCCGATCTCGCAAACATAAAATTTTTCACTGGAGCAATGCTCAGTCACCACATACACAGCTTCACTGGTCATCCACCTTCGCATAGTGGAATGTCACTGAATTTTATTTGAGAACAGCGACCAATTATTCGCCTTAAAATTAAATGAAAAATTACACAAAAGTAACCAGTTGATATTAAGTTAGTTTCCCCAGAATACATAGGGAGTGTTATGTGTCAACCTGAACCAGCGTGTACCTTGGACGTTTCCAACAAGGCAGCCCCTTTTATTAGCGCCGCCCAGACGGCGACAACGCCCGACAACGACCATGACAAGCTGACCGTCACCAATATGCCACGGATTGATGCGAGAGGCAAACTTCGATAAATTACTGCCGTGGGAACGGCAACGATCTCGGTTTCCCAGATGGCCAAGCAGTGGTAGCAAATGGGAGGGCGAGAACGCAACAGGAGCTTGCTCAAGTACAGCAAATGGAACAGCTTTAACTGAGCCTGGTTCATAAATGCCTCCTCGGCGGTGCTTCACACGTCGTTAGTCTTTAATTTTCAATACTTTCGTCGGCCGTCGTCCCTCCATTTGTGTAAAGATTATATGCGACCCTGAAAGCTGCCTACGTATCGGCTGGAAGAAAAGGCGGCATTCTAAACTACACTGTAAAAAATTTCCATAAATATACGGAGGATTTCCTTCATTACACGGAAAAAAATTAATTACGGGGTTTTACGTGCCAATACCAGTTCTAATTATGAGGATGAATTGCAGTAAAAATCGTAGGGAGCGCTAGCCTTCTACCAAAAGCTACAATAGCAGATCGTATATATATATATATATATATATATATATATATATATTGTCACGGGCAACGGTATAACTGAAAATATATTTACAAAATATATACAGCGAACCTGTAGCACGGCCAAGATGGCGGAAAGACAATCTCTTCAATCGTCGTCTTCTTCACCCAAAGGATCAACGTCATCTTTGTCCCACTGCGCGCAGTCTCGTAACATTAATCTCCGGCCTAAGACAGGGTGGTGGGCGCGAGGTATGACTTGAGGCGGGCCACGTGCACGACTTCTGAGGAAGGAGAAGACGTGGTAGGATCGAGTGATCCTATTTAATAAGTGACATCTGCCAATTGTCGCAGGACGTGATAGGGGCCAGAGTATCTCCAAAGTAGTTTTTCAGAAAGGCCAACGCGCCGACACGGGGACCAGACAAGGGCAAGATCACCCGCACTGAAGCGGGCAGTAGGCAGTGCGTCAGGGGTCGAAATAAGTGTGTCGAAAGGGAGCGTTGGTTCTCGTCCGTATAGCAGATAAAGGGAGTGTAGCCGGCGGTGTCATGACCTGAGGAGTTATAGGCAAAGGTGACAAAAGGTAGCGCAGTGTCCCAGTCATGGTGATCAGACGAAACATACATAGAGAGCATATCAGTGATAGTGCGATTAAGACGTTCAGTAAGACCGTTCGTTTGGGGGTGGTACGCAGTCGTAAATTTGTGTTTGGTGGCACAAGAACGAAGTAAGTCTTCAATGACTTTAGATAAGAAGTGGCGACCCCGGTCGGCGAGAAGCTGACGAGGAGCGCCATGACGTAAAATTACGTCTTGCATCAAGAAGTCGGCGACGTCTGTAGCGCAACTGGTCGGGAGATGTCTTGTGATAGCGTAACGGATCGCATAATCCATAGTAACGACAATCCATTTATTGCCAGCGGTGGAGAGAGGGAAGGGGCCGAGAAGGTCGAGGCCAACACGGAAAAATGGCTCAGCAGGTATGTCAATAGGCTGGAGGAGTGCAGCTGGAGGAAGAGATGGCCTCTTCCGGCGTTGGAATGACGCGCACGCAGCGATATAACGTTGAACAGAACGGTAGAGACCGGGCCAGAAAAAGCGCCGCCGTACACGGTCATACGTCCTGCAAACACCGAGGTGGCCGGCTGTTGGGACATCATGCAGTTGCTCGAGTACGGTCGCCCGAAGGTGTGCGGGAACGACGAGTAGTAGTTCCGGTCCCTCGGGGTGCATGTTACGGCGATATAATGTGTCATTTACAATGACAAACAGGCGAAGTGACCGGTCCGCCGAGCCAGACTGCAGGCAGTTGATGAGATCATTTAGAGACGTGTCCCGCCGTTGCTCGTCACCAATGTGGCTGAAAGCGGAGAGCGAGAAAAGTCCAGGCGATGTATCCTCCGTGGTAGCTTCGGGGGCATCAACGGGGTGCGAGACAAGCAGTCGGCATCCTGGTGTAGTCGGCCAGACTTGTAGACCACAGTGTACGTGAATTCTTGTAGACGTAGAGCCCAGCGACCAAGACGCCCAGTGGGGTCCTTGAGGCTCGAAATCCAGCACAGAGCGTGGTGGTCAGTGGTAACAGTAAAAGGCTGCCCGTATAAGTAGGGGCGAAATTTGCCAACTGCCCAAACAAGAGCGAGGCACTCGCGCTCGGTAATGGAATAATTGCGCTCGGCAGGGGAAAGAAGCCGGCTGGCGTATGCAGTAACTCGATCGCAACAACGTTGGCATTGGGCTAAAACAGCACCAATGCCATAGCCACTCGCGTCTATGCGTACTTCAGTTGGAGCATTGGGATCAAAGTGGGCGAGAATCGGCGGGGTAGTGAGTAGCGGGATAACGTGTGAAAAGGCTGTGGCTTGAGCGAAACCCCACGAAAACGGAGCGTCTTTCCTGAGTAGATCTGTTAGTGGACGGGCTATGTCTGCAAAATTTCTGACAAATCGGCGGAAATACGAGCACAAGCCCACAAAGCTCCGAACATCCTTGGAACAAGTTGGTACAGGGAACTCGATGACAGCACGAACCTTGGCGGGGTCGGGACGGACGCCAGTTGAATCGACGAGATGTCCGAGGATGGTAATTTGGCGGTGACCGAAGTGGCATTTCTAAGAACGAAGTTGTAGCCCAGCCGCGTGAAACACCGACAGGATGGATGAAAGACGTGTGAGGTGTGTGGCAAATGTCGGGGAGAACACGATCACGTCGTCCTGGTAGCACAGGCAGGTAGACCATTTAAAGCTTTGCAATGGCGTGTTCATCATTCGCTCGAATGTGGCCGGGGCCTTGCACAAACCAAATGGCATAACTTTGAACTGGTAGAGGCCGTCAGCTGTAACAAATGCTGTCTTTTCACGGTCCCTGTCGTCCACGGCGATCTGCCACTAACCAGAGCGCAGGTCGATGGATGAAAAATAGGTCGCGCCGTGAAGGAAATCGAGAGCGTCATCAATTCGTGGAAGAGGATATACATCCTTCTTGGTGAACTTATTGAGATGCCGATAATTAACACAAAATTGCCAACTGTAGTCTTTCTTTTTAACTAAGACAAAAGGGGAAGCCCATGGACTCGCGGACGGCTCAATAATGCCTTTTGAAGCATCTTGTCAACCTCTTGTTGAATAACTTGGCGCTCGGATGGTGACACGCGATAAGGTCGCCGGTGAATCGGAGGCGCATCGCCAGTGTGTATGCGATGTTTGACGAGAGAGGTTTGACCTAAGGAACGGCCGTCAAAGTCGAAGATGTCGGAGTACGTGACGAGCAAATGACGGAGGTCGTCTACGTGGGAGGGCAGGAAGTCCGGGGCAATCATCTTTGTGATAGCGCTCTGTACCGACGGAGAAGTGGGCGCGTCGGCGGCCAAAATTGTTGACGTAGGATCAGGTGACAGTGATGAAATCTGGCACTCATCTGAAGGTGACAGGGTGGCTAAAACTATGCCTTGGGGAAGAACTTGAGGACAGAATCCGAAGTTCAAGAGGGGCAAGCAAGTCTGGTTGGTCGCAACAGTCACAACAGTGGGGGGAAAGGAAATGTTGTGCGACAAAAGGACACTGGTAGACGGAGTAACCACATAGTCACCATCCGTTACACTGGGGCAAGGTACAGCTGCAATACAGGTGAGTGTTTGCGGCGGCAAACGAACAAACTCGGCTAAAGAGAGCTTGCTCTGGACTACGTCAGGAGCGTCTAGTGAAGCGGGGAAGTCAAGTTCAACGACACCGGCCGAGCAGTCAATTACAGCAGAGTGGTCAGTCAAGAAATCGAGTCCAAGGATTACGTCATGAGGGCAATGGCGAAGAACATGAAACAACACGGAAGTGTGGCTGCCAGCGACGCTCTCGCGTGCGGTGCACATTCCAAGCACGGACGGAGTTCGGCGGTCAACGACACACACAGTGCGGGACTCTGGAGGTGTTAGCACTTTGTGCAAGCATTCAAGGAGATCAGCGCACATGATACAAATATGTGAACCGGTGTCGATAAGGGCAGTAGCGAGTAGCCCATTCACTTCTACGGCAACTTGGTTCTCGTGCGTGGGCAAGGTTAAAAGAGGCTTTGCAGGTCGTGGGTCCAATGCAGCGTCACCTCCGGGAGCTGCATTGCTCAGTTTTCCTGGGAAGAGCGACCAGAGCGGTGCGGCGATGAATAGCGGCGCGGCAGAGGTGACTGGAAACGACGATCGTGCGGAGAAGGTGAACAGCTGGAGCTGCGGGTTGGTACCGAAGCGTCTAGGAGCGGTGAGTTGTTACGAGCGGCAAACTGGAGGGACCGATTGTCTTCGCGGCGAATGTCAAAAAATGAGCGAGGGGAGGAAAGTTGGCGATGGCGACAGCGACGGGAGATATGTCCAACGCCGTGGCAATGAAAACATATGGGCTTATCGTCCTGCGTTCTCCACTGGGGCGGGTCACGATAGCGGGGCAACGTTGCTGTATTTCTGTAAGGCGGAAGAACAGAACTGACCCGAGGGTGAGGCAGGGGTGGAACAGGCTGGAGTCCTGCGTTAGCCAGCTCTTCCCTCGCCACGGCTTGTATTAAAGAAACTGTCGGAAGGGCTTGCGAAATAGGAAGGTGGCGACGCCACCTCAATTTAACGACGCAAGATGCGGACAAGGCTATCGGTGGTCGGTTGCTGATTGGTCGGCTGAACGTCCGCGCAAGACGATGTAGCGGCCGTGTTTGGAAGCCGCATGAATTGTTGGACGATGCGGCGACTGTTCAGTGCTTCAAAACGCCGGCATTCCTTGATATATAATGTCTTCAACGGTCGAGCAGTCCTTAAAGACCAGCAAGTTGAAAGCATCATCAGCAATGCCTTTCAGGACGTGACTTACTTTGTCCACCTCGGTCATGGTGGCATCAACTAGGCGGCAAAGGGCGATAACTTCAAGGATGTACGACACGTACGACTCGGTGGGATATTGGGCGCGACAGGAGAGATCTTTCGAAGCGGCGCTCTGGCGGCCAATTGGTTTGCCAAATAGGTCACGAAGCTTCTGCCTACATAGATCCCAGCTGGTCAGCTCCGTTTCGTGAGTGGCAAACCAGACGCGCGCTGTTCCACTGAGGTAGAAACCGACATTAGCGAGTGTCACTGTCGGGTCCCACCGATTGTTGGTTGCGACGTGCTCGTAATTCCTATTCCAGCCATTAACGTCGACGTTGTCGGTGCCGCAAAAGGATCCTGGGTAGCGGGGTTGGATCAAGATCACTGGCTGGGGTGCCGGTGTTGCGGTTGACGCAATATCCCCGCCTGTTGACATTGTGGAACTTGCCAGGACACGTCCGCTGCGGAGTTCCGTCTTGAGTAGTACCCCGCACCTACACCAAAATGTCACGGGAAACGGTATAACTGAAAATACATTTACAAAATATATACAGCGAGCTGTAGCACTGCCAAGATGTTGTTGTTGTTGTTGTTGCCTCAAAACATGGCTCGTACCCACGAGGGGGATTGGCCACACTGGATAAAATAAAACATGCACCTAACAACGAACAAAATGGTAAAGGTGAATAATCAAAATTAAGATTTTGGTAACTCCTTAACACAGATTTTAAGATGTCCTATACTTAAATTAACTTAATAAAAATTAAGAGAAAACTAACTACAAAAATAACAAAGTAACATGTCCCACGGTCGGTGCCCTAGCAGCGTAACCTTCCGGATGCTTCAATAAATTTGTGAACAGCAGTGATCATAGAGCCCTGACTTGTGCCTAATTGAATGGCCCCAGAAGACAAAATGTTTGGCGTTGTAAGTGCCAAACCCAGATTACTGCTTGGAAATAACAGAAACATTCTACGGAGGGAGGAGAAGCGGTGGCAAGAAAGAAAGAAATGGTCAATAGTCTCCGGTTGATTACAAAACGAGCAGAGATCAGTGATTGATAAACCGGATCTATGAAGATAAAAATTTAGGCGGGGAACTCTGCAGCGAAAAGTTGACAGCGTCACCTCACATTGGCGTGAAAGGCACTTGCTCGTGTTCCACCGAAATTTTAAATGTTGAAAATCGTCTGAAGAAAGTATGGACGAGTCATGGCAACTCAGCAATAAAAGGCGTTTAAATCTAGCTCCTGTTATAAAAGAGAAATCAGGAAGAATATTTATGACCGGACCATTTAGTGATGTCGAAGCGAGCGAGTCAGCTGATTCATTTAAAAAGATTCCACTATGTCCGGGGACCCAGACAAAGCGGACTTCGGATAAATTTTCTGGGCAAGAGTCGAAAATATACTCAGTAGGTGTGACTGATTATTGGAAGTTAAATGTGTACAGACCGAAAGCGCATCTGTAACAACTATTACCTTAGAATTATGTGGACCCAATTTTCGGATGGCAAGAATAACTGCCAGAAATTCTGCAAGAAATATTGGAGTGTAATCAGCGAGACGGAGAGCAAAAGACCAGTTGAGTTGATTCGAAAAGATGCCAACACCAGCCTTCTCTAAATTTTGTGATGCGTCCGTAGAAATAACCAAATGAGACGGAAATTGACTAAGATGGTCTTGAAGGAGACCTTCAAGTATGCGCGCAGGAAGAAGTTTTGCGTGTTTTGGAAAAATATCATCAAAAGTTAGTTTTATCTTGAATGAATTAGATTTTGGAGAAATCAGGCGCGGAAGGCTAACTTGAAGTTTAGATAACAGCGATTGAACAAAAATAACTTGTGGCTGTCGGTAACGCCGCCATCCTGTTCTGAAAAATGATTCTGGTGAATTGATGAAAACGGGTTGCAAATTGGAAAGGGGTGTATCATAAAGCTTCAGGAAAGTCAGGACAGTAAGTTGCTTAAATCTGGAATCAAGCGGAATAATTCCAGACTCCAGATAAAGAACATTATTAGCCACAAAACTTGGCAGCCCGAGGCAGAGACGCAGCGCTTGCCTTTCCAGTAGAATTAAAGGTCTTAGCTTGTATGCTGCACATCCTGAAAAAAGAACACAACCAAATTCTAGGATGGGGCGGACGTAAAGCTTATAAATCATCAGCAACGTAGATCTACGCATCCCTGTGTTTTTATTGCTGAACCGGCGCAACAATGCCATTGCACGTTCTCCTTTATTAGCATTTGCTTCTATTTGCTGCTGCCAGTTTAGCTTACCATCATAAGTTATCCCTAAGTACTTCAAAGTTGGAACTTGCGGAATCGGCTGATTACGATAATGAAGAGAAATAGAGACATGATTTGACAATGGAAACACCAGTAGAGCGCATTTCTTTACGTTAAGCGAAAAAGACAGGCCGTCCAGCCAGGACTCGAGTTCAGACAAATAAGATTGCAAAATTTGGTATAACGTATTAATATCCCTTGCTGATGAGAAAAATGCAATGTCATCAGCATAGAGATAGAGTTGTACATCCTGATGGATTGGCACAGAAGATAACAAAATATTGAACAAAAGTGGCGAAAGAACTGATCCCTGTGGTACGCCTCTCGTCTGATTATACGTATCCGATGTCACCCCATCCTTGAAACAAAAAAATTCTCTATCTAAAAGGAACTCTTGTATCCAGGCTACTAAATAGTCTGGAACAGAACAGCTAACTAATCGAGAAATTAAAATTGCATGTTCGACACTGTCATATGCTTTTGCAATATCTAAAGTTACCAATGCCGATATATCTCCTGATTGTCCTGCGAGTCGAATGCGGCTTTCTAAATCAACGTGAGCTGACCAAATGGAACAATGAGGCCTAAATCCTATTTGTCTCGAGCACAGAATACCACGAGAAGAAGTAAATTCAAGGAGCCGGACATGAATTACTTTTTCTACAATTTTGACTAGATTCGATGTAAGTGCAATTGGCCGAATGTTGTCCAAGATATATCCGAGGTTTTCTTTTTTAAGCAAAAGCACAATTTTTGCAATTTTCCAAGAGGTCGGAATCCATGTATATTGTAGTGAACAGTTAACTATATTTAAGAGCTCATCTGGGAAAGAGTCAAACAATAATTTAATCATAGTAATGGTGATACGGTCCGGTCCAGGAGCCGATTGATGGGCAGATAAGATGACATCGGATAATTCTGTCATGGTAACTTCTACAAATTCAGATGTAGAAATTTTGAACCTCCTCGGTCTGGGACACAGCGAAGAAAAGCGTGCTTCAAGCCCTTTCGCGATATTATTTAGTGAATCCGCCGCTTCTTTGGGGGATAGAACAGCAGAAAATGACCATACGGACTGTTGAACATCTTTTTTGTTGCGTAAGAACCTAAAAAGTGCCGATCTTCTTTCTCGTTTTGACAAAGACGTATGTATTGCATTTTTTTGTTCATCTTTAGCTTTCGCCACAGTTCGTTTAAATAGAGCTGCATAGAATTTATAGTCCATCCAATTTTTCGGTGAATGATTATGTTGGAGACTTTTCCACGCTGCTTTTCTTCGCCTATAATCCCGTGTGCAAGCATCGTTCCACCATGATGACTTCGACGGCGAGCTGCAAGACATAACCGTAAACTCAGCAGGCTGAATAGAAGAGTTTAAAAGCGATACGACAGAGTCAGCCCTCCGTTGTTCATCATAAGTACTCAACGCTGATAAGCCTGCATTTATAGTTGATTTATAAGTTGTATAATTAATGAGTCGTCTTTGTCGTATAATAGGAGCCTGACGTGAAAGCATAATTTCAAAAGTGATGGGTAAGTGATCGCTACTTGTTCCATTGTCAAAGGTGTCCCAAGATGAAATAGACATGTTAGCAGAGGAGAAAGTCAGATCTAATGCAGAAGAGAATCGCCCACGTAGAAAGGTAATTTGTCCTGAATTGTGACATTGAAAATTGTTGTCATGCACCCAATTCCACAACCTCTTTCCACAACCATCCGTTTTAATTCCCCAAGAAGTATGATGCGAATTAAAATCTCCTGCCAGGAGCGTTGCATTTGAACAGTTTCGGAACAGTGAGTCCAGGTGATCAGTGTTCTTGACTCCGTTCGGGAAGTACGTATTAACCACTGTAAACACAGAGCAACCTGGCAGCAAAAAATCTAATCCTAAAATTTCGCAGTCTGAACACACATGTTCAAAAGTTACAGTTACCTTATGATACATTTTTGATGAAACTAGTATTAGCAGCCCACCGCCCCTACCTGGACGATCTAAACGAAATGTTCGAAAATTATTAATAGTAAATCTTTGATGTGACGAAAGCCATGATTCCTGAAGTAAAATAACATCTGGTATTATTTTGTGTACTAAATAAAGAAGGTCAACGTAACCTGAGGATATAGAGCGGCAATTCCATTGGAGAACCTTTACTGATGCTATGACGATCCTAGAATGGATGACTCCACGGCAGAACGCAACGCATCCTGCTCGTGGTGATCATTGTTCTTTCCTTTTTTAGGCTTAGATTTAGGAGTATCCGTGGGAGAAAGTGGGGAACCCTTGCGTCTATTGCTGATGGTCCCAAGCCTCATGTGTCCAAATGGGTGGCTAGGTCCCGCAGTTGCTGAGACCGGAGAACAAACTGAGGTATCGGACTCAACCTCTGCCTGATTTTCAAAGTTCGATTCATTTGAATGGCGCGCGGGAGTACTACATTGGGTTGGGTCAGCAGCAGCAGAGTGCGATTGGAGGAGGCTATTAAATTTGGCAGTTAGCATCTCAGTTATACCTTCGGCAAAAGTATTAAACAGTCGCTCCATAACTATTGGCATTGCCTTGTCAATGGCTGCGGCTACAGCGGCCGAAACTGTGGCTTCTAGGGATGTTGACTGACGGGAAGCAGCTGCCGCGTAACCAACATCGCGCTCCTTTATTGCTGATATTGCTTCCGCACGGGAACAATGACGTTTCTCCGCGATCTCAAGCACCTGAATCTCATGGCCTCGCGCAGGGCAGTTACTATCTGTAGCACTATGAGATCCATCGCACAAGCAACACCTAGGTGCATCTTCGTCGCAGGCTGATGTAGAGTGAGAGCCGCCGCAATTACAGCATCTCACTGAAGATCTACATGCATTAGCACTGTGGCCAAATCTCCAGCAGTTTCGGCACTGCAATGGCCTAGGTGACAATGTCTCCACGCGGAACAAATACGGCCAAGCCTTCACTTCAGACGGGCGCGTTAAACCGGCGAACGAGACGATGACGCTCTCAGTTGGGACTCGGTTATCACCCACCGACCTATTGCATCTATAAACAGAAACAACACCAGCCGGAGAGAGCATCTTCAAAAGGGCCTCAGGAGTAATATCGGTAGGAACCCCGCGAACAATGCCTTTCACGCATGCGAGATGAGGAGGGACGAAAGCACGAACCGCGATGCTAGTGAATCTCGTGCAGTTAAGCAAATCATTAAGGCACTGAACATTAGAAGACTTACATAAAATGCCTGTCTTGCCAAAACGCCTCACCTCCGAGATGTCAACGAAGTGCTCGGTAATACCGCGCAGCTCCTCCTGGAACCTTTCTGATTCGGTTAGCCGAATGGAACCACCATCCGTGGGAACGAGCGCCACGGGCAAGGTACTGACTCCGTTCCGAAGAAAACACTCCAGGGGCACCGACTCAGTGGGACGGCTAGCCGACCAGGGCGAGCCCTGGCCGGGACCGGAGACCGGCATTCACGGTCCCTGGAAAAGAAAAAAAAAACCTATAGAAGAAACAACGCCCTACGAGCAGTTAAAATGTGGCCAATCCCCTTTCGGATACGAGACAAGAGGTAGAACGGTGGCCGGAACCACAGAATCGCCAAGACGAAGAGCTTCTTCGACGATGGCGGCTGATGCGACCTTGTACGACCTTGTACGACCTTGCGACCTTGTACTGCCAAGATGGCGGAAAGACAATCTCTTCAATCGTCGTCTTCTTCACCCAAATGATCAACGTCTCCATGTCCCATTGCGCGCAGTCTCGTAACAATATATACATACGCATCCTGTATTCCGGTCACAGTTGGCTGCGCATATGAGCATTGAGACGCTGATTATATGCGCAAATATACGCGTGTGTTTGCAATGACATGTATTTAGTGTCAGCACTTTGCAGTTTATAATACAGCATATATGTTTAAGTGAACGAAGAGCGATGGCCGTACATGCCAATGTAATCAAACTTGCGCCGCTCAGGTGCTGGTACATTGGCAATGACACTGGTGCTTTATATACGCAAAAAAATTGTGCGCAGAAAATCAGTACCGAAACCCAGGGGGTGGTATAATGACCGCTATTGCGTTTACATTTAGCAACAATTGGCCTCAAAGAGAACTGGCGGCCTATAAATCCAAGTACTAAGGCTAGATTAAATTTTACTATGCGAGAAACAATTAACCCAGGAGTGAAAGGGCTTTACTGAACTGTACAGTAGTTGGTTTTGATCACCCCATAATATTTGCGAAATATCTCATCTCTGTGAATAGCTGTCCATTCATTGATTGACACACCGCCATTACGCATATCCTGCACTGTTCAATTGTCGACAGTGCTGTCAATTCTTGCTGCAAGATGTAATCGCAAGCATTTAGCTCTTCATATTGAAACAAGACCGCCTTACAAGAACAGAGATTGACGCGCTGTGAGCGAAAAACAAACGCGATGGATGGCTAGGCTGCTTGACTCTCAGCATGTTCGAAATGGAAAAGTTCCGAATTTGTCGCTGTTTGGTGTATGCTTGTGTGCTCGTCATGTGCCATCATAGCGCGGGGATTGTGGAACGTGTTTCATTTCGGCTAGAAAACTTTGCACGCTGCGGCATCCAACAGGCACCAATACCTGTGCAAACTACGGGAATGTGACCGAAGATGAGGGACCTAGTACTGCGTTTACTGTCAAAAAAAGAACCGCCCAGTCCCGAGTCGGCGTAATGATTCAACCTTTCTTTCTTTTTTGGCCCAACATGCAACACCATTTGTTCCATGAGTTTATCCATGGGGGAAAGTAATGGCACAACTCATTATTTACCCGTTCATTACATGCACCAGCCCGCCTATTCACGCATCGTATTGCACTACATTGCAACAGTGGGGTTTGCTATCCCCAATAGCAAACCAGACGGTCGTCTGGTTTACCTCTCTGCTTTTCCTCTCCTTGCTTTTAGACGCGATGCATCTTAGACTCGGGGCTATGTCACTCCCTCCCTCCGCCGTGTACTCGTCCGCTTCCGGTTACGCTTCCGGTTCCACTTCTGGTTCCACTTCCGCTTCCGGTTCCGGAAACCAGCTTCCGGCTTCCGGAGAATGCTTCAGGGTTTTTGCCCGAATGATCCTCCGGTGCTTCGCCCACTCATCATCATTCACTTCGTCCTCTCATTCTCCTCCCGCAACGCCGCGATGAGTGCCACGGACAGCGCCAGCGTCAACGCCAGTGCCAGCGCCGTGGACCGCGCCGCGGAAAAGAGGGCTCGAGCCGCTGCCACGAAACGGCAGTGGCGACAGGCCGATCTGAAAACTAATGTGAACTTGAGTCGACCCCATGGCTGCTTCGTGTACTACTCAGGGTTCCCCTACGGGAAGATGGCGTAATTTGCTTTTTCTATCTCTTTGTTTAGAATGTGCTACCTTGTGGGTGAGAAAGCGATCTCCGCTTTCGAAGTTCAGTTATTTGTCAAGCAATCATTTTACTGTTCCAACAACTATTGCATAAACGGGCAAACGAAACCGATTTTGCTTTGTTCTCCGTCTTCATAGAATGCGGCACCAGGTGACACCGCGCGCTGCACTTCCGATCTCGGACAATCCAACGAGACGAGCGGTCGACGAAGCTGCATTGTGTATTCAACCGGCTTTTATAGTTTCATGTTGTACAGTTTGTTCGTCTACCCTAAATATGTCTTGATTTCTACTCTAGAGTAGAGCAAATCCCCAGGGAACAGACTGACGCGTCGTGAGCGAAGAACAGGAGCGATGGATGGTTAGGCTGATTGTCTCTAGAGAGCTTCGCGTGAGAAAGAGGGAAGACCCTCCTGCCCAACTGATAATGCTTGATGATCTCATTAAAAGTGAGAAGAACGTCCCTAAAGACCACTACATTGGAATCCGAAGATCCCCAAGGTTGCCCAGCGCGGTGAGTAAGTTTGCGCGCTCGGGCGTGGGCGATCTCGTTCAACTTGGCCATGAAGGCCAGATGTGATCCGAGGTGAGCCGGAAACCAGATGACTGTGTGAGGAGAAATACCCCTATGACCTATAAAATACGAATTACTTCAGCTGATACCAATCCGTACGCAAAGGTTCTGATCGACGCTCGGGAGTCTGTCTGGATCTGTTGCTTAGAATGGTCAAAGAGAGCGAGGGCGATAGCTACCTGCTCGGCCTAAGCGGGAGTCGCGTTTCTGACAGAAGCAGAGTGGAGAACAGAACCTGTGTGATCAACCGTGATGGCCGATAAGTTGGCCGATCGACCATACTGCGCCGCGTCTACGAAGTATGCAGAGTCCGGGTTCGCGCGAACGTCTTTGAGCAGGGCTTCACCCCTGGCCCGTTGTCTACCCGCATTGTTGTGCGGGTGTACGTTGCGGGGAAAAGGATATACCGTGATGTAAGCCTTTTGCGCCGTAGTGAGATACTTTGCGTTCCTCTTCTAGAGCTTGACTACATCCTACGACGGCCAGGATGCTCTTGCACGAGGCCGCGGAGGAGAGCCTGGCCATCTGAGCTTTATGCTGTGCCTCGATTATCTCTTCCAACGTGTTGTGAATACCTAGTTGCATGATGCCTTCCGTGCTAGTGCTCGAATGGACTCCTAGCACTCTCTTGATGCTCTTGCGAATAAGCGGATTCAGCTTAGTCGTTTCATGATCCTGCCAGCAGTGCATGGCAGGAACGTAGGTAATGTTGGCCATTAAATAAGCGTGGAACAAGCTTAATAAATTGTCCTCCTTGAGGCCACCTCGAGAGTGTTAGACTCCAATGATAAGCTGAACCGTGCTTTCCGTTTTAGCTGTGAGCTTGTTTCTGGTCGGCCCATTAGTGCCATTAGCCTCTATAAGAATACCAAGAACTCTGATGACCTCTACCCTAGGAATCAGATGACCATAGCTGGTGCGAAGTTTTATATTGACGCCCAAGAGGGGGACCCAGCTTTTAGGTTTTACACCCCTTCTCTTGGTTCTATACAGCAAAAGTTCCGACTTGCTCGGAGAGAGCCGGAGTCCGGTTCCACTAAGGAAAGCCTCGGTGTAATCCACAGCCTGTTGGAGTACCTCCTCTACTCTGCCCTCGCTGCCGCTCGTACACCAGACGGTGATATCGTCGGCGCAGAGGGTATGACTTATGCCCTAGACTGGCCAGAGCCTCTTGGAGAGCCCACAGAGAGCAATGTTGAATAAAAGTGGTGAGACCACCGAACCTTGTGGCGTACCTTTGGAGCCAAGAATTAGTGGTTCTGATTTGAGATCTCCTATCTTAATTGTGGCCCTTCTGCTTTGAGGAAGGAGCTGATGAATGCGTGGAATCTATACCCGAAGCCAACACTAGCGATAGATTTGAGAATAGGCGTGTGCGAGAGATTGTCAAAGCCTTTCTCCAGGTCAAGGCCCAGGATTGCCCTGACATCTCTGGTCTGCACGTCGATAATTTGATGTCTTGAGGAAGTTCCACTTGACCCCTGTGCGCATCTGGCCATCGACCGAGCTACAAACCTCGTCCCACTGTTGCCTAGAGAGCGTCTGGCATTGTTCCTCAATGTCGCGATTTGGTTCAGCGATATTTTTGCGGAGCCTACGGTTCAGCTTATGCCCCTTCCATCTAACTAGAAGAGTGTTTTTTGCTTCGAGCAAGTCCGCTAGACGGCTGTCCATCCTTTCGACCTTAATATCAGTAACTACAAACTTGGCGGCCGCAGCCACATTCTGTTTGAGTTGTGCTACCCAGTGGTCGAAAGACTCCGGTGACTGGCGTTCCTGAGCACCCTGCTCCCTGATTGTGCGGAAAAGGTCCGAAAATGTGAATTTGAATTCCCTTGCGGGCCTGCTCTGTACTTCCATCGAGGTGGCGAGAATGTAGGGAGCACTACCGAGACTTTCGTTAACGTTGTGCCAGATTACCGACCCCGAGTTGGCCAGAAAGGTGAGGTACGGATTGGTGTCTCTGGAGCATGAATTGCCAATTCTGGTAGGGATCAGTGATTAGAGTGAGGTTGTGGTCCGAAGCCACCTGCCATAGATCTCTAACCTTTGCGTTAGTGTGGAAATGTCCCCACTCTAGATGCGGGGTATTAAAGTCCCCGGCAATTATGAGTGGGGCCCCGCCCCGCCTTTCCGACTGACTTGTAGATGAGTGACCTGAAGCGTTGTCTCATGTCTCTAGGAGTACTGTAAACGTTGAGAATGAAGAGGCTACACCGTACACCGTAACATACTTGGCCCGTTCATGAAGTAGTTGGGCACATTCAGGCCGCCGAAGCACCGTTGTAGTGATCTTGACTTGCTTGACCTTCAGTGCTCTGGGGTTTCTCGGCTGCACGATCATGCTGCTGAGCTGCTCTCAATAAAGTCCAGATTGACGCCTCTGACGACCCCCGTACTTGTGTTATCGGTGCGGCTAAATAAGAGCAGTCTTCATAACTGGCCTTACCGAGTATGATTGCTTCGATTCTACAATATGCTCGGGCGTTCTTTTTGACCGGCGTACTGACGACTAGAATGTTCTTGATAGGGTTAGAACACACAATGTCGTCGGCTATCTCGGCCGGGTTGAGTTGAGCTGCCATCGCCAGGGCGTGAGCCACTTTGATTTGGCCACCTCGTGGTCTAACGATGATTCTATAGTGCTCCCTTGGTAGACGGGGGAGTTTCGATGCGACGGCGAGACGCTTCTTCACGCCGGCGAGGGTGCGGCGGCCACCCGAGGCGCCGCCACGCTGTGCCGAACTTGCGTGCGCGTCTTGCTCGAACGGACCGTATTGCTTGCGCTTCGAAAGGGCCGTGGTCCATCTGGATTCAAGGCACTCTTCGGGGGTAATGTTCTCCCCTTCAACTAAAATTCGCATATACATCTTGTGGTAGAAAAAGAACGGCCGCGCGGGAGGAGAGCCCTTCGCAGCGCTTTCGCCGGGGAAGTAGACCTAGCTGGTTAGACTTTGCGGCCGTTCGCTGTGGTCTGGCTGAAAGTCTCCAAACATGCGGCAATAGAACCACTCACCGAGAAAATCCGGTATCGGCGTAGTCCTCAGAATAAACTGTTGTCTTTTCTTGGTGTAACTGCTTGCGGGTGCAGCAAGAAGTTTTGTTTGGAGTGATTTGTAGGCAGTCAAAAATTGTACATACCAGAGACGCGAATGCGATCAACATAGACATTATTTTATAAATACTTCAGTTCAAGTGCTTATGTGGAAAGTAGATATGTATCAGATGATTGTACTGATACTTAGCAAGAACAAGGTAACGTAACGTTACTAATTCAATATTTTCCTTTACTGAAAGACTAGTTGCTGTTGTCCTGCTGGAGCTGAGAAGAGGTCTGCTGCCTGCCATGTGCCCATGTCTCTCAAGTTAGCGCAATATTGTTGGCTTCGAAGTGTCAAAGTGAGTGGATTTCTTTCTCTCAGCTTTTTAATACCTGCGCCATGCCGATGCACTTAGCTATGTAGGTGATCATTGTTAGTGATATTAGAATGCTGGTGTACAAGCACCCCTTCAGTATTACAACACATCTGACAGAGTGCAGCTGTGGCAGTATGCGAAGGTGTTAATATACGGAGTGTCCTAACTATCATTCACCTATATTTAAAGATATGCAGATGCCGCGTAGCTGGACAGAACCAAGGTAATGTTGTTTGCCGTCGCTTGGAGATACTGAGACTATCTTGCATTCTGCCTAATTATAACGACACCGATACTCACCAGGCTTTCTGAGCTTCCGGATAACAGCCGGGACAGCATGGACTGCCAGGAAATTGACGCGCACGACCCTCCCGGCTCGCACGAGCCTCGGACGCAAACCCACAGGACGGAAAACGCCAAGCAGACGGATGGGGACTGGCAAACAGTACTCACGCTCAGGCAGAAGAAAGCCCTAGCACAAGCAAAAAACCAGAAACGCTACTCGGAAAACGCCGGAACATCGACGGCTCACCACACGTCGAGCACACCGGCCCCCGGAAAGCCGAAACGGAAATCTAACTATCGGCGACTGCCCCCTCTTCCCAGAGATGACTTCAAGATCGTTGTGCGTCCACACCAAGGACTGCCCGTCAAAAACTTCACCAGCCCGCAACTAGCGGATGCAGTGACTGCGGCCTGCAATGGTCAAGTAAGCGGAGACCAGTTCCTACTCCGAATCAAACCCGGATCGAACATTTTTATTGTGTCAACGCCAAGCCAAGAAGTGGCGGACAAAATTCGCCGAATCGCTCAACTGAACTTGAATGACCGCGCGTACGCAGTAAACACATACGTGGCGACCAGCGAAGGAACGAATAAGGGGGTCATACATGGCCTCGAACCACGTACGCCCCCCGATACCCTCAAGGCCAATCTCCGAATACGAACGCAAGGAGTAGAAATACTTAACGCGCGCATGCTGGGCGACACGAAGACAGCCGTGATCACCTTTTACGGAGATATCACTCCGAGATACGTCTACTACAAAGGTGGGGAGCTCGCATGCTATCCTTACAAGAATACCACACAAGTATGTAAGATATGTCACGACATAGGTCATCGCTCGGACGTATGCCCTCAACCGGACATAGTGGTGTGCCACACGTGCGGAACGCAGAACCCAGCACCTGACCACGAATGCGCCCCCATATGCAAAGCATGCAGAGAAGGACATTTGACGGGAGACCGCGAATGCAAGAAAAGGCTAAAACCGACAAGCAACCGCTCACTCAAGACCGGAAACCAACGACAATCCAGAATAGACGCAGCAAAGCAAAAACTGCCCGCGCCACCAAGGTGGTTCAGCTCCGAAGATGCCGAACGAAACTCATGGCCGACCCTCACCGACACACAACCAGACTCCCAGACAAGACATCGACTCAGGTCCAGATCCCGATCACGATCCAGTTCCAGGTCCAGATCTAGGTCAACAAGAAGACAAAACCCAGATCCTCCCACCTTCCAATCCTCTAGGGCCCCGAAACCCGAGACTCCCGGACACAGGGTGGAGGACTCGCAGAAATTCAACAAATCGAAGGTAAGCTGGGCGAGAGTGGTAACCCCTGCAGTTCCCATAACAGATAACCCAGAATATCAAAAAATTATAGCCGAGAACAAACTCCTAAGAGAGAGCCTGCAGGAAATCAAACGAGAGTTGGCGTCCCTAAAGCAACAACATTCTGCCACTTCTCAAAGCACCGCAAAAGCGGGCACGGCAACGACATCTCCGGCACCGGCATCAAAAGCTCAGACTCCGATAGAAAACGTGCTGGCGCAAATCTCGCAACAAATGCAAAGTATGCAGAATTTCCAACAGCAGTTATACGCAGAATTCCAAAACCTTAAAAGCTATGTAGACGAATCAATCTCAAGCTTCAAACAAACAGTGCGTAAACGTACGAGTGGAAGCCCGGGCGCCCCATCGAGCAGACGGCCGCGTCAACTGAATACAACAGAAAGCGAGAACAATGGCGAGTAGCCTAACATGCACATCAGACCGACTCGAACTATGGCACTGGAATTGCCGCACTTTCAACAAAAAAGCGGCGGCCATGCAACAGTTTATAAACGCGGCTTTGATCAAACCAGATATCATATGCTTACAAGAAATCGGTACCAGACCAGTTAAGGTACGCGGATACTACACGATTTTTAACCCCGATTATCCACGTGTGGCAACACTGGTGGCCAGGGCCGTCGCAACGAGTACCCACTACGCACAAAACTGTGCCATGCAGCACCAAATTATAAAAATACATGCCAACAAACGAGGTAGGGCCACAACCATCATAGTAAACATATATAGCCCGCCAAAAGAGAAAGGAGGGGATTTTGAAAATATCCTCGCAGAAACGATCTCCTCACTAGAACGGAAAGACCGACTAGTCTTTTTAAGTGACTTCAACGCCCCTCACACAACCTGGGGTTATAAACGGGACACTACCAAGGGAGCGCTACTATTACAGGTGACAGAGAGATACGGTTTGCAGTTAGAAACGCTTCCAATGGCTCCAACACGCATTGGAAATAGCGTCAGCAGAGATACTTTCCCCGATTTGACATTTACCCTCAACTCGGACAGTGTGATTTGGCAAAATCTCGACGAAACCTTAGGGAGCGACCACTACATTATCAGCCTATCAATGGACTCGGCAAAAATCAGACGCACCATCGGGAAAGTAACAATCGCGGATTGGTCGGTGTATCGAAACATTCCCTTCCCCGAAAACGGGCTAGATAACGCGGAAGAGTGGGTTGCTCACATTCGGGAGGCTCACGCCCGCACCTCTAAACAAATCACCCTTACCACGGAAAACCCCGTAATTGATACCCATCTCCTGCACCTATGGGATTGCAGGAGGGGCCTCACCAGACGGTGGAAAAGGCAGAGATTAAATCGGAAACTGAGAATCAAAATAGCTGAAATTAGTGAAAACGCGAACGACTATGCTAGGAAACTGGAAGCCGAAAACTGGGTCCGGTTTTGCGACTCCATGAGAGGCACACTAACGTCAGCCAAAACATGGGCAATACTGCGAAGCATGCTGGAGCCGGAGAATACAAAAACGGTCACCAACAGGACCCTAATAACACTCGCCGAGGAGTTCAAGGGCTCGAACGAAGCCCTCATAAGCTTACTTCGGGAAAAGTACATCGGCACGGACACCATGGCTCCAGTCATACGGAAGTACAATGGCCCCGCAAATGGGACGCTAGACGCTCCGATATCAAAGGCCGAACTATTCGCAGCGGCGCAATCCGCACGACGGAACACCGCCCCCGGTCC
Source organism: Dermacentor silvarum (assembly GCF_013339745.2). Taxonomy (NCBI): domain Eukaryota; kingdom Metazoa; phylum Arthropoda; class Arachnida; order Ixodida; family Ixodidae; genus Dermacentor; species Dermacentor silvarum. The sequence goes on from NC_051156.1 coordinate 67,859,605, forward strand.
AGACAAGCTAACTTACGCAATGCTACGAAACCTTAGCGACGAGCATCTAGAAAAGCTCACAGACTACTTTAACCGGCAGGTTTGGGACAGGGGAACACTACCGACGCAATGGAAGGAAGCGTCCATAGTTCTTATACCAAAGGCCGGGAAAGCCCGCAGCCTGTATAACCTTCGGCCCATATCTCTCACTTCATGTCTAGGAAAACTATTTGAAAAAGTCATACTAAATAGATTAACTAACCACCTAGAAGAAAACGACTACCTATCTGACAGCATGTACGGCTTTAGGCAGCATTTATCCACGCAAGACATATTCCTAAGACTGCATGACGAGGTTATCACCAACATCCCAACAGGAGCAGAACACGTAGTGGTGGCATTAGATTTGAAAAGCGCCTTCGACACCATAGCACACGACCTAATTCTGCAAGAACTAAGCAGTACGGCGTGCGGAGAAAAAACCTATAACTACATTCGATCCTTCCTAACGGGCCGAAAAGCCACAATAGGTCTAGGAGAAGTCCGATCTGAAACTCTCGAGATGCCCAATCGTGGAACCCCACAGGGTTCAATATTATCCCCTTTGCTCTTCAATATGGGCATGAACAGGCTAGCTAAAGAACTGGAAAAAATACCAGACCTAAAATTCGCGCTATACGCAGACGATATCACGCTTTGGGTAACAGAAGGATCCCTGGGGCACAAAGAAAGCGTGCTACAAGAAGCAATACAGACAGTACACCACTTTGCAGTAAAGGGCGGTATGGCTTGCGCGCCGGAGAAATCTGAATTCATCAGAATTCACGGCAGAGGGTACCGCAAACCACAATTCTCGCTCCGGCTCGATGGCGAAGAGCTCAAAGAGGCACAAACAATGCGCGTACTCGGCCTTCGCCTTCAAAGTAACAGGCGCGCAGATAAAACAATCAGAACTCTCCGAACGACAGTCAAACAAATCTCTAGAATTATACGAAGAGTGACGAAGCATCGTAGCGGCTTTAGCGAGGCCGAAACTTTGAAACTTGTTCACGCCTTCGTCATCAGCCGCATTACATACAGCCTCCCTTACCAGGAGTTGTGTAAAACGGATCTGGAGCAGACAGACGCCCTTATACGAATGGCCTACAAAGCTGCCATCGGACTCCCTATGAGCACCTCCACGGCTAAACTATGTGCACTGGGGTTGCACAACACCTTCGAAGAACTTAAGGCAGCGGTATTAATATCGCAAAGAGAGCGCCTAAACTTATCCCCAACCGGGAGAAAGCTGCTAGAAACATTAGGCTACCCCGTACGACCGCACTACTGCGAGGAAGACTTAGTGGCTCTACCTCGAGCGATACGCGAAAACCTCACAGTGGCCCCAGTTCCCAAAAACATGAGCCCCTTTTACCACCAGGGCCGGCGCAAGGCTCGGGCACACCAACTTCAAAAAAGATTTCGAAATTGTTCTGAAGCGCTGTACACAGATGCAGCTCCGGGGCCAGGTGGCCATGTAATAGTGGCCACAAGCTCGATGGATCGATCGAAATTCCAAATTAGCGCGACAATTAGGAGCAAATCCATAGGCACGGCGGAGACAGCCGCCGTTGCAATGGCAATTAAGGCCAAAGATGCAGCCGGCCAGCCCTCTGTGATCCTCACGGACTCACAGGTGGCTTGTCGCCTGTTCATGCAAGGCAGAGTACCGGCATGTGCCCTACGCATACTAGGTCACACGCTCCGGGAAACGCACAGTGTCATCTGGTGCCCGGGCCACGTGGGGGTTGCGGGCAATGAAAGGGCAGATGCTCTCGCTCGAGAATTGGCTTGCCGAGCGGGAGTGCAGCCCGAGAAACCCCGATTCGATCATTTGACATCTCCACGCGACATCCTTGAGCATCAGCGTCTGGAACGCAGAACTTACTCGGGGCCCCATCCGAGTCTGAGCGGAGCGGATGCCCGGGATTTGAGACTAATTCAGACGAATACCTACCCGCACCTCGGGCTGTGGCATGCCATTTGGCCTACGGCCTATCCAGGCCACTGTCCATGGTGCTGGGGGAAGCCAACTCTCGCCCACGTAACGTGGGAATGCACGAGTAGGCCCCCAAAATTCAATTCCCCCCTGTTGGGGTCCAAATTCACAAATAGGGAGCAGTGGGAGACCATCCTCGCCGGCGCGGACCTGGAGACCCAGAGGGGTCTACTCGACCAGGCCCGGCGAGCAGCTCTGGCCAGTGGAGTCTCGGAATAGGGACCCACCCACCCGCTCCCAACACCCCTTTCCTGTCCAATCAATAAAATGTTATTCTTCTTCTTCTGCCTAATTATACCATTAGCCTTAATTATTCAACTTCTCAATTCTTATGATTAGATGAAACGTGTAAATGATAAAATTGGAGAACATGAAAAACTCCCGATACAGCATTTTGTTGCGCAATAAGTGCTACATAAAAGTGCTTTTCCGATCGTGAAAGAACCCTGCGAATACACGCAACATTGCCGCGCGAATGGCCACTCGAGGCACTTTGTGTGTATTCGCGGCTTTGTTTCACGCTCGGAAAACACCTTTATGTAGCACGTATTTCATGTAATTATATTATTTCAGCAGTTGATTAAAAAATTGGAGGACGCTTAAGCTTCGCCTTCAAGAGTAGAACGTGACAGCGTTATCGGGACGCCTGACAGCGTTACCGGGACATCGTTCGCATCCGACAAGTAGGCTTCATTCAATGCAATACAGAACGTGGGAAAGACAGCTTACAAAGACCAAGCTTACATTGATCCCCTTAAAGTCGGCTTCACTTTTAAACAGAATTGCATTGCTTGGAAGACGTTTTTCTAAGGGCAATATAAATCGTTTTATATTAAAATGTGAAAGCCCTAGGACCTTTTGTCATTATTTTCTTAATTGTTTGCTATTGCCCCGATGCGCGCGCGTGTCCACAACAAATTTCTCGGGCCAAGACCCAATTTGGATTGCCGAGGCTGCCAGTGTTATCTGGGTTAGATTTTCGCAAGTAGGCTCCCCGAGTGAGCCGGTGTTGTTATGGTAGAAATGCTGGCAAACGAGGTTTAAGTTTCCTTGTAACAAAATTATGTTTTCTCGTACATTCAACTAACAGTTCAACGCCTACATGCCTGTAGGTTGTGCTTAAATTGTACATTACCATTCTCAGGCGGATTTCACTGTGAGAAATGAAATTTTTGTTCACTACCACTTTGCACCATGACGAAGGGCCTGCGCGGTCAGGGTGGTTCGGAATGATTTTCTCCTGCACTAACACCTTGCGCCACGCGGAGGGCCTGCGCGGTCGGGGTGGTTGCCGATGATTTTTTCCGCCACAGACGCTGACATGCACATCGACGCGGGCACCGACGACAAAGCCGGATTTTCTGCGACATGGGGCCCTTAACGCTGTCGCGTTAATAACTAAGCCCCAAATATCTCCAGAGAGTATCTCCAAGCGTCGAAAAAAAAAACATTACCTTGGTTGTGTCGAGCTACTGGTATTTGCATATATTGAAATCGGTGCATAACAGTTGGGACAGCCTGAATCAGCTTCTCCGAGTTAATATATCCATGGCATTGGATTGTGGTCTAGCAGGCAAACATGCAAAACAGAAAGAAATAATTTTAATTTGCTCTTGCTGGGTTGTGCAAGCAAATCAACCAAGCTGTTACGCATGAAATGGGGCATTTGTAGGTGTGTTGTGCAACATCGCAGCGCTGAATAACTTTCGAGTTAAGTGCTACTGCTATAATTTCTTTGTAGACCATGCAGCAAAGTTCAGCATTCCAGGAGGCTGCCATCAACAGAAACCTATTTATATGAATTTGGTGTTCCTGTTCCAGATGAGGTTCCAGATGCTGTTCCAGATGAGGTGTTCCTGTTTGGGTGACTGTATACACTTATGCTTTAATTGCAGTCTTGCATGAGGCAGACGTGGATGGCAGAAAAGCAGAAAAACTAACAGCAAGGGCTCTGACACATTGTATCGTAACGTGGCTGGTGCTTGCGCAAAGCAAATACTGTGGAATGGTAGATTTGAATGAGACAAGCTAGGAGCGCAAAAAGCCAGCTGGATACTAGCCGATGACCAACATATTGTTAGCATGTTGAAATGCGTTTTTTATATCATCACTCATTTGTGTAGTGGAGACTGCTCTCACAACTGGAAAAGCCTGAGGAAGCATGCAGTACTTCACAAAACCAGATTCAATGTAAAATATGTCTGCATTTCATTAATTTCATGGCTGCAAGAGTGAACCATCTGATTAACACATAAGAGTGTTCATGATTGCCATGCATTATTCACTTTATCAGCACATCAAAACCTATCTTGAGATAGCTGATATTGCCTTTAGAGAAATTGTATAGGTGAGCTTGCATTTAGGAACGCAGAATAAGCTCAACACAGCCAACAGCAGAACAATTTCTTGAGAATTTTGGATCGGGAATCTTCAAAGCATGATTTGTTTAGTGGTGTTAAGATTCTGCTTAAAGTTGTCGATTGTTACGTTCATATTGCGTTCAAGCATTGCGGTAACAACATTCTTCGCTTGGAGTACATAGCCTCCACATGAGCTGGTGGCCTTTTGCTCCTAATTCAAAAATTGTTCTCTTCTTCAGTTGAGATTTTATCGTTTGCATTGTTTATTAGCTGCTGTAGGTAACCTATCCTAACCAAACCTAGCCCTAAACAACTGAATAGTGAACACAACTTGACCTTTCTCATTGAATTTCTTGATTGTTCATTCTCGCTGCAAATAGCTTAATTTGGAAACTTCCACCTTTCTGAAAAAAAATTGCTTGAAGCAGCCATAGCCACCAATAAAACTAGCATGACACAATTATGAAAATTGTAATATTGTACTTTGGTTCATAATGTTTTTAAACATATAGAACTCTGCCTGTGGTGTAAATGGATTCTTGGTATCCATCTGTGGTGCAAGAATTTAAAGAATAAGCAGTAGCAAAATATGTACCTACTTTTTAAGAGAATCTCAGGGCAATTTCCGCATGAAAAGTAAGATAACTAGAAATAAGTTTACTGAGCTTGGAAAAGCGCTACAAATGTCTTGTTCGAATAGCGCCATATACAGAAGCTACAACAAACATTTAGCTACATTGGTTGCACTTCTGTATATGGACCTGCCATTTGTTGCAAGCTGTATTCAGAACGGACACAGCCCAGTCATGAGTGTGGTATAGTGCAATAAAGTAAAGCTGGCATCACCCAGAGAGGGTCGCACAGCTACGAATACAACTTAAATGTGTTCTTTCAGGAAACAGACTTAGCTTAGAAAACTATTCTTTTTATGCAGCCTGTCGAGACAAAGCTCTATTGGCCATGGCCGTGGCCCTCAAGTAATAAGCCGAGACCACAGACTGCCGACGTTCATTCCTGTTCCGGCAAAGACGGGCCAGCCGTAACCAGCTGGGCTTTCCAAAATGAAGTATTCACAGCTTGAGCCACTCCATGCCACAAGCAGTTGTTCCTCCAGCCACGTGCAAAGGTTCCTTGGAGCACAAGTCCAACTCGGCGCCACTACCTTTCTTCTGCAGTTTTTCCACCTACTTAGCTAACCAGGTGGGTCAGAGATGGCAGAAGATCACATCTTTAAGCATAAAACTTGCTCAAGCTCAATGCAGTTTGAGAGGGAGCAACCAACGAGAAATAAGTAGATGATATGGTCTTCATACGGGCACCCCTTCTCCCACAGAGAATTGGCAGTGAAAAAAAAGAGCTTATGAAGGCTTGAATATTTGCCGGAATGATTTGGCGTAGATAGGATAATAACGTTTGTGGCGAAGGTAGTGCTAATAGGCTGAATAATCAAATAATTTTGATATAGATTAGAAGGCAGATTTCCTTCCACTGCCAGAATTTTAAAATCATCCCAATAATTCTTGTGTTTGATGATTTATGCGTGTCGAGCGGACAGTGCTTCTTGATGCTTGTTGCTGACATTGTTCTTTTGCTGCATAATTCAGCTGTTCCCTGTTTCTCCCATACAAGCATATTTACGTTCATCACAAGAAACCTTACAGATGATTTCTGGAAACTTGGCTATTAGATAAGAGGTCAGGATGCACCACAGGCGTTCTTAGATATGCATTCAAGAACCTCGGATCTCGCGAATGGTAAACACATACTCCTGCTGAGCAAGTTCTTGGTATTATCTACAAGATTACTTCAGACTATGAGTTTGCCTAAGTTGCAGAAACAGTCAGTGGAAGACAAGTCAAGCGATATCGCTGACGATGCATCCAAATTCCACCTAAAATAAATAAAAATAAATATAGCATCAAACGCAAGAAATCTTTGGATGACACTATTCTTGCAGTGGAATGATATCTGTCTTCTCATCTATATATGGAATCCTCAATAATTTAGACTACTAAATACTTCCAAAGGGGTTTTGTCGCTTATGCATGTTGTGTTTATTCCGTATTTTCTTACTATAAGACTCAATGATGCTTAAACAGAGAGAAAACATTAGGATCGGAGTAGTACTACTTTATATTGCTTCAGAAATCAGTTTCTCGGCTGACCTCAGCATCCCGCGCTAATTTTTGGCAGAAAATGTGAGACAGAAGGCACCTGAGACATAGGGTGGTGTTGTTCGCATTGATTGTTTGGGAATGAAGGTCATACTCAACCTGTATGTGATGGTTATACATGTCATTACCCTTAAACAAAAAAAGGTTCCGAATTTCTCCAAACTGCGTATAGGTTTTTACTGTATACAGTTGAAAAACTTCACAGCTGATAGTAAATGCACTCTCCAAAGCTTTACACTATGCATGTGCACTAATCACACAGAACGCACTCATCTTGAAACTGCAGCTCACACGCAAGAAACGACACAACGCAGAGGTAACAAACAGCGGTAACACACAGGTGTGTGCACTGCAGTTTAAAAATGAATGGCTACCAACTCGCCAAACATTCAGTATTTTTACAACACGCTCGTCACGGCTCAGGTGGCTTCAAAGGTGTTTCATTATATGGGATGGCACATAGCGCATCAATTATTAGCAAGATATTGCATTCCGATTCTGCCATATGAGATAAATTCAATAGAGAGCTTTAACTTGCCTGAATGTATTACAGTTGTGTACAGGTACATTAGCTTGCAGTAACTACAGCTTGTGGAAATATAATTGCAACTGCCGTATTATGTGTACCTGCTAGTGCACAGGCATCGGCAACATCAATCATTTGGTTACATTAGTTTCTTCTACATTGGAGTATGCATCCTCCACCAGATTAAAATGTGAAGTTGGTTGTCATTTGCGGAGTATACTCCTGCGTAAGCTTCATAACCAGTTCTCCTCATCTGCGCTACAGATCATTGTTACTACGACTAAAGGCAGGTGACCTGTTTACAGCACCCATAGAGAACAAATTCTGTGAATCTTTAATGAACAGTAAACATAACGACAGGAAGAGAGCAGCTAGTGTGGATCAGAGAGCAAACAGGGATAGCCGATATTCTAGTTGACATTAAGAGAAAAAAATGGAGCTGGTAAGGCGATGTAATGCGTAGGTGGTAAGCGGTGGACAATTAGAGCTACAGAATGGATACCAAGAGAAGGGAAGCGCAGTCGCAGTTAGGAAATTTGCAGGAGCAAGTTGGAATCAGCTAGCACAAGGCAGGGTAATTGGAGATCGTAGGGAGAGGCCTTCGTCCTGCAGTGGACATATAGGCTGATGATGATGGTGATAAAATAATGAATAATCAAATTATTTCAGTATTTTAAACAAATCTATCACTTTCAACACATTTAACATTGTGCCTTCCACTGTGGTGGTTTTCTAATTCTAAGATTGGCACGTGTGCGCAAGCTTTGACTACAGAATGTCATTTTATTTTCCGTAATTCTCCATTGCTTGTTTTACAAATGTCCAAACAGTTTATCTTAATTCGTATTTTGATTTCTGGGAAGGCTAGGTCTACTACTAGGTATGCATATTGTTTTCTGTTTTGGTGATCTCTACTCAAAGTAAGAACTCAGAGCAGTTCCCCTACCCGCTCCATCACAATCACTGCTAAACGCACCTTCCTGCCTTTAACACTTTGGCTTATCTTGACCTACTACATGCACCAGCTTCTCCTCCCCCAATGAGGGTAGGGGTGAGTGAGCTATGCACACACAAAAGTGCTGCCAAGGAAAACAGTTGCTACCCTGATGACACGTACCTTTGTCGAAATGTTGGGTACAGCAACATCCCTGTTCTGAGAATGTTGAACAAAGTTCATGTTCTTCTAACACTTAAGTTACCGCTTTGTTGTGTTCTGTGATTATCGTTTTTTTCCGCTTCATTTAGGGTGGAATTTCACCAATACTATTTGTTTCTCCTCACAGCAGCAAGTTTATCCTTGCAAGGCATGTGAGGTCAAGAACACCTTTCACTAGCAAACAGTGCAAGACAAGTGGTTGAAGAAAATAAAATTGCTTCTGTGATCTCAAAAACTTGAGGACTGAAATTTTGCACTTATTTGTATGTATGCCATGCAATTCCTACATATCACAATATGCAAAGTGTTTTATCTTTTGAGCTATGTCAATGTGTTGGCCAAACAGTTTTCTCAATAGCGACCTACTGCTTCGGCTATGTGCTGCATTCGTGACATTTGCATTAAAGGATATGTACTATCGCGAACAAAAGTGCCCAGGACGTGTGAGCGTCCGCCAAATTGCATCTCTGCGCTACCAGCTGCAATAATCTGCGTTCCAGATCACTTGTTAGCAAATGTTAGTGCTACTGATCCCGACAGAAAGTGCACTAATAAAATTGGGTAGACGCTCACACATTTTGGGCACTTTTGTCCCCGATAGTAAATTCCCTAAACAATCAATATGCTCTGTAATACGTAATACAGGAAACACCTGTATTTCAACGGTTGGACCGTATATAGTACAGATTAAGCATGCATAGCCTTTCGTTTTCTGAGTACGGAAACACCTGTCTTTTAACGGTTGGACCGTATAGTACAGATTCAGCATACAGAGTCTTTTTAAAGCAGAAATTTGGACTAGTTGGTTCTAACTGAACTTAGACATTGTAACAAGCACTGATGGACGGCAACACAAAGAGACAAGTAGACTGGACGGGACTGCACTTTAACGGTTGAACCGTATGATTGAGCGTGCCGCGTCTTCCCTTTTCTAAATACGTAAGCACTCGTATATTATATTGCGGTCTGTATTTTACGGTTGTCTGTTCTACGGAAATGACCATTCTTTATTCACGGAAAAGTGTTTTGTCACAAATTACCAGCAGATTTGCCGTAAAACCAGGGCAATTTTTTACAGTGTACGACATTTTTGCGCTCAAGAGAACCATCATCATCATCAGTCTATTTTATGTCTACTGCAGGATGACGGTCGCTCGCAGGAATCTCCAATTACGCTTGTCATGCGCTAGCTGATTCCAACTTCCGCCTGCAAATCTCCTAATTTCGTCACCCCCCCCCCCCTGATTTTCTGCCGTGCTTTGACTGCACTTCTCTTCCCTTGTCAGCCATTCTGTGAATCTAATGGCCTGTCGGTTATCTACATTACCGTTGCATGACCTGCCCAGCTCCATTTTAGAGCACAGCTCTCAGGCGCCCGTTCCTGCGGCTCGCTTCGGCGTCGTCCCTCGGTGTCCCTCGTAAGCGAGCGAACGACCACAGCGAAGGATTAAAGAGCGGTCGAGGAGCGCAGCGGGGATGAAAGGCGGCGATAGCGAAGAGAGCGCGAGGAGGAAAGTGGAGCAGGGTGCAGGGGAACCATGAGGCGGAAAGCACAGGAGGATGGAATGGCGAAAACGTGAGAAGCGAATGGGTACCGTAACCCTTGTACAATACAGGGGCTACGGCAATAGGGTGGCAGTCGCAGACTACGGGTCCCGGGAAGTCCGGCCGTTAAGCCACAAACGCTCTTCCGAGCTATGTTCGGCACAAAAAGGGGGCGCCTTGCTTATAGATACGGGGGACCAAGTCGGTCCGCACTTCAGACAGCCAGGAGCACCGAAGGTAAATCTGCCAGGCGAAGGCGCCCGCGTACCTCGGATGCTGAAGGGGAGAGATGCCGGAAAGAGGACGAGTGGAGTTCGTTGCTCGAGCACTGCTCGTACGCCTGGAGCACGGCGCAACGTGAGCCGCGCGCGCAAGGAGGAGGCTCCCCATCACGCCGGCGCGAGCGGCCGCGGGGAATGTACGCTATTTAAAAATCACACCAGAATGGCGTGTGCCCAGCGATCGCTTGGACGCATGGCCCAAGTGGCGCGTGAATCGAAGATGGGGGTTCTAGGGGTCCTCAGAAGCTCCTTTGTTAACCTGCAAACTACTGCCCCAGAGAATAGTCACCACCAAAGTCAAGCGCTTAAAGCTGCCTGACTCGTCGCAGTTTACCTGTTCAACACGATAACTGGTTACATGTAATAGTTGATGAAAAAAAATGCCGCAGTTCCGCCCGGAAGCCGAAGCATCAATTGCGATAGCAAATTAGTAGAGAGCGATGCGGAGTAGGAATAGTAGTTTTATCGCTTGGATACATTCGCTTACTAACTGAATTAACAAGCATGGTGTCAGCGCGCACAAGCAAACATGAATAGATCACACTCGGTGACAGCAGTCAACCATTGTCAAAACGCTAGCGTGAGTCCGCGCGGCCGCAGACGCAAGCGAAGGTTCGTGCGGTCTATCGCTTCAACGGAAACTGAGCAGTGAAGGCACAGTGCATACAAAGGCAAGAGCCGTGAGGAGATCGCTTTGAACATACGGTGTGCGCGACAGCCGGCACTCGCGCAAGGTCCAGGTACGCAGTTGGCATCGTAGAAGCTGCACCCCCTCCTTCCCGCGCTGCCTTCGCGCTATCCTCCTTTCGCGTGGGAGATTGAGTCGCCAGTTCCCTTTGCGCACTGCCGCAAGATACGCATTTGGTGCCGCGGCAGAGGGTCACCCCCCCTCCCCTCCCTCCCTTTCCCCCACCTCCTTTCGCGCGACTGAAGAAGTCGCGTTTTCTCTCCTCCGTCCGTTCGCTCTCCGTGAAAGCGCACGTCGCTCGTGCACTTTCATTCGCATACGCAGCATACGGCGCGCGGCGACGATTTTATCGCCTTGGACATTATGCGGAACCTAACGGTGACGACGACGATTGCAGAAATCCGCTTGGAGTGTAAGTATAATTGCTATCGCGATAAAAAGTAATTGAATTACCCTGAACTATACCGCGTATGCAGTGGCGTAGCCAGAAATTTTGTTCGGGGGGGGGGGGGGGGCTCAGGTTGCAGCGCGGCCTCCTCCTTATAGAATTTGTCGTGGGATCAAATGCATGAATAATAACTGCATTGCCAATTTCATTATATATTAGATGCTGCAAACGAATCATTGAACGCTATGCACTGTCCATTAAAATATGTATGGTTTCATAAAAGAGTATATTCGTATGCCCCAAAAATTGTGGCAGAAATAACGCATATCAATGCTTCCGTGTTTTTTGTTTTTTTTGTCTAATTAATAAGTAAAGAAAACATCACATGAATTTTAGAACTATTGAACCTTTTCGCGGAGCAGTTTGTTTTAGAAAAACGAGATGGCGCTCACGGCGGCGCGCCATACCTCTCCTCAGCGACCGCGCACGAACACGAAACCATTACCGCTTTTACCTTCCTTCTATGCGATCAGCTGTCGGAAATGCAACTGAGTTTTCGCTAACACACTGTGCTCCAATCATGCTAGATTGAATAATGTGGATAGAAGACGTGTGCAGTAGTTGACTGCAAAAATTGTGACTGGCATGTTAAGGAACAGAATGAATCTGTGTGGCGAAGTTCGCGGACCGCTGCTGCAACTGTCCGAGCGTGCTACCGGCACATCGAGATGAACGGCTTTCCTCGAGGATACAGATAATTGCTCATCCGCCAACATTGTATCGCTAACCATCAAAGAAAGGGCTTCAGCCCCGGAACGTCGGCAAGAGTGAGTACCACTCGTTAAACAATGACAAACGGAGTAGCGCCGCTTCCTGTCATAGTAAGTTTCGCGCGCGTTATCTATACACATCTGTCCAAATGGCAGGAAGACTTACGCCCACTCTATCACCGACGTATCAAGAATAAGTGAATGGACCCACACTTGAATATATGCGCACAGTATACACACAATAAATGACGGACTACACCTATGGCGCACCAATGGTCGAAGCTGAATGTTTCGTGATGGTCCACAAGAGTAAGCAAGTTACTAGCTGTAATATATATTTGCTACAAGGTATTACAATGTACAAAACAGCTACGTTGCAAGCCTTGTGCGCAGCAAGAACAAATCTATCGGATTCAGAACTGAGCACACCCGCGAGCGATTAGGCAGAAAATAATCAGATAGTGGCCGCACCGAGGAACTTCACTGAGTCAGAAACTGAAAAGCCACTGCTTCAAAATATTTGCCGAATAAAGAACAAAGAGCAAAACACACTAATCCTGACTGAATTCATAATCGCAAAGCTTGGAATGCATATTTATCCCCGCTTTTAGAAGAAGCACCATGTATACACTGCTTGCGCCGTTTGGACATAGCTTAATCAGCTCCGAAAGCGCTTTTGCATGTTCTCTGAAGCTGCAGGTGATCAAAGCTTCGTGTCGTCCACCTAGTCACCGTCTACGATATCTCCGAAAACAGAGGTTTTCTAAGCCGCGCCGGCGTCATACACTTCCATTGTAAACAAGGAGGCAACGGAGGCAGTTGTGGTAAGCAATGGACGCGTCTCCACGTCATCAAATATGGCAGCGCCCACGGGATCGCCGCGAAAAGGGCCAATATCAGTACGAAACCAGCAAAGCAGTGCATGCAGCTTATATGAAAAACGCAAAGGCCATGAAATGGATAAGTTGAGGACAAATATTTTGATGAATCTTTGTCATTCAAGAACCTTGTTTACATTTTTCTACATATGCAACGGCCAGGAAGAAACCTCAATGATGCCATCCCTCGTTGCAATCGATTGCGCAGGAGCAACTGTAATTCGTCGTGTATTGTAATTACACCGAGATAATACTCGCAGCAGTGAGTACAAATAAAAAGTGGGAGTTCGGCAAAATATATATTAGAAATGCGAAGATAGAAGGGAATATACAAATGCGAAGATACAACTCGCTAAAGGACAAAAAAAGAGTCGCTGGAAACAGAGTTCACTGCTTGTATACACAAAACCTCGCAATAAGATATTTAAGAATACGTATGAGTCTCCAATAAATCTACGTATTTAAGCTAACGTCATGTATATAATGCGTCAAATAAGACAAATAAACATGTTCCTCAGTCACAGATAGTAAACTTTGCGCACAGAAAGACAGATGATCTAGGCAAGAACATAACTATGATCGCAGAAATCGTGATATGTACTTGGGTCATGCAGTGGTCGCGACAGTGCCATGTGGGTAGAATAATAGAAGAATAATGCATAAATCAGTACTAAAATGTGTAATTTAACTGCCTGCACAACGCCAACAATTATTCTGCACCCAAAAAAAAGGAGGCTATTCCTTCGTTTCAAAAAAGAAATAAAAGCAGGTAGCTGAAAATGAAAGAAAAGGACAAACGAAGGCCACAGATGATGCGGTAAGTTGAACTACCCAATATCCGAGTGTGTTTTTGGCGAACGCCGTGTGGGCCGGGCTTTCAATGAGCAAGGTTGGTCAAAATTGGTTATAGGTATCCTCGTAATTTTTGTATTCGCGTGATAATTGTGATCATGATGCTAACTGCTAGAATAAACGGCGAAAATTTCTGCGGTTTTAAAAGCTAATGAACAGTCATACGTTTTCATAATTAAGAAGTTATGGACCTGAAGGAACAGTGCTTTTTACTTGCATTGATTTTCGCTGCTTCGCTATCTAAAGGACAAACTTCTCTCGGCGGGAAAGTTGAGCGAAGCAGTCAATGGCTTCGGACACGCTGATGCCGACGTCTCTGTGTGTGTATAGAAGCGCCAGCCTAACCATGCGTTCCACAGACATTGTAGAGCGCAAGTAGTTTTTTAGTAAACCCTTGTTAAAAAAAATATTCTCTCTGTGCTGGCAGTGGTCACTGGAAGGGTGACTAGAAGCTGCAGCAGCATTTACACATTTACATAGAACCTGCTGTCGCAGTGAGAGATGGGCATCTATTCCGGTGCTAAAACCTAAAACACTCCCTTGATGCCGTTGGCATACTTGTTTAGGTACCTTGCAGAAACAGTAGGCTGTTCGATTCCAGCGATGTCCGTCGTTTTGTCAGGAACTATGGAGAAGCAGCCTGCTTTTGAATCTATGCTTTCTTTGATAATGTCACCGCAAATTTCTATAATTTGGTTTTGTGCGTCTGGGCTTAAATACGAGGCAATACTGGGGCAACATTCCAAATGGTTCTTCAGATATATATCTCCACAATCAGCTCGCATGCGAAGAAGCACTCTGAAAATACCTGTATTTTCAGCAGGGGCATTGCTTAAATCCATAGGGTCCCTGTCCCTGTGGCCACGGAGAGTCAGACCTTGTCGCCCGCAAGAAAAAAATATCCTCAGTAATAGGCCGTTCACTTTCTTCTGTTTTCTCATATTTTACTTTGCCTGCCCTGGTCCAGCTGATCAATCACATTGGACACGCTTCCTGAAAATGTTTGGAGAAAATTATCAGCTGCTAGCTGACAGTCACGGTGATATTTAGTATTTGCGTGTGGGTGGGGCGATTGCGAGCGCGCGCTTCCATTTATGGAACGGCTTGGACACGAGCGTTCCAGTGCGCGCATGTTGGCCCAAGTTTATAAGAACATTAACCCCATAAAGTTCTAGAATTGAAATCTTTTAAAGCATGCCTTTTGAAATGTCAGCGCACCTTTCGCGTCAAAAGTTTATGAGAACTTTATACCCATAAAGTTTCGTAATTGAAATCCATGCGCTCCGTTTATTCCGCGGCCGCTGCGAGATGCCGCAACGCGCCCGCTCGCTATCGAAAAGCCGTTGAAAGTTTGTGCTCGGATGGGGCTTCTTGCTTTACGTGACTCCAGGTGCAAGGGCGTTGTCACGAAATCTAGCCCGAGTTCGCAATGTTCGTGCCGAAATGTCTTTTCGAGCGTGAAAAGGACATTGTAGACAAAATAAAGCATGCTTGCCGGCGTCGGTGGTAGTTTTGGTCGGCGGTGTATGCCAGCACGAAAAAAATTCGGGGGGGGGGCTGAAGCCCCATCAACCCCCCCCCCCTTGCTACGCGCCTGCGCGTATGATATGTAGCATTAAAATAACATATTTGCAAGAAAATATGGAATAGACTGTACAAGAAACTATTTTACTGCATTTTTTTACGTGCAAGTCTGTTTTGAACGAACAGCGGAGATGGCACGAGCAGACAAACTCTGCCCTGTCGTTGACCGACTTAGAGCAGCGACTAAGAGCCACATGCCTTCCAAGACTAATGGCGCATTCCAGTGGGCGAACAAAGATGGCGTTGCTGGACCACGAGATGAGGAGGCGTGGGCGCTCAGGGGTCCTCATCTGGGTTCAATAGTGAGTGCACGTGAGAATGAGTGAGTACAAAGCCTGTGGCAATATTGGTGAGTGAGAGGCAGTGAGTATCCGCGTGTGCTGATGAAATATGTATAACGGAGAACTTAAGTACTATACGAGAGGGGTTTAGTGAAATTTGAGAACCCGCAGTGCAAAAAAGAAATGGGCACATCCAACGCACATGTTGAAATCTATGTGAAGCGACCCAGGCAGCACACCAGCAATGGTCCATGCATGGCCAAATTCTGGAAGAAATTGGGACCAGTCGTTAACCAATGCTGACATACTGGCTAAGTGCAACACAATTCAAGGCTGACCTAGAGTTGAAACCAAGATAGGCTGAATATTATGCCACTAAATCAGCCATTGTTTTGCTAGCGTACTACCAGTGATGAGCCATATAGTTGCCATTATTAATGCCAGCTTCCGGCCAATCCCCCTTGCATGACGAATATTGTAAATATGCTGGCTTTAGACATTGCAGCCATTATTATACTGAGAGCCTTTTGCTAGTGGCATTTTTGATAGCGATTGTCTCCATACTGGCTATATCGAGTGTCGCTAAGAAAACCTGATACAAATATGTTAGGTCAAGAATGAGAAGTCCTCTACCCATGCAAATAATAATAAAAGAATACTGAAAGACAATTTTATAACTGTTTACAAATAAGTAAGCACAAACAGGCATTTTCATCGACCTAAATGGGTGACGCTGGGTTGTGTTATAACAGTTCATTTGCAAGCAAGTGCCAAAGGGCAATCTCTCGTGAATCTAGGTGGATGACGGTAAATTAGGTGGGGCCCTGACGATAGGAATTAGGCAAGGCGCCGAGGATGGTGGGCTGGCCAGAGCTTTTAGAGCAGGGAGCTGACATGCGTAGGCTGGTTGGTCAGCGCTCGGATGACGGCGGGCTGGTCAGGCCCCTGAGGACCGCGATAACGCAGTGGTTTCATTGCATTTGCTGCCACCTCCCACAGCAACTTCCCCCTTATTTGGAGGAGATGCTTGCGCTGGAAAATAAATACAAATATTATCAGAGATGACGGAATGACAAATGTATGTGTGAATGTTTTCATGTTGACAAATCACCAAACTGCAAGAATGGAATTGAAGCTAAACATTTCGACACAATTACCTGTCTGGTTGGGAAAATAATTAGGACTTTGCGAGTGACTCCAACCAAATAAGAGAATTTATTAGCCCGACGTCTGGAAGCCCATTCGGCTCCTCCTTCAGGGGCTATTCTTCGGAGGTGGCGGTGTGCAGCTTTTAAAAGGGTCCTTCGTAAAAAAAAGAGGGGTCCTTCGTAAAAATTTCCATTCCCCCCGCCCAACCTCTTCAATGCCGTTGAAGAGGTTGGGCGGGGGGAATGGAAATTTGGGCGGAGAGTTCGAATTAGTTAATAAATTTTGCTGCAAAGAATTTGTGAGGCAACATTACTTAATATTTCAACATATATGGCATCTTCCGTAGAAGGTGTTATAGAGAAGATTTACGACAAACAAAATGCGCAGGATAGTCTGTCTGGTTTACACCCCACACCTAGTCAACGTAGCAATTTAAAAACAAAACCTATTACAGCATAAAATGCCGATAGTCTGGTACAACTTTAGAAGGCAGCGGCATTTGCCCCTCAATGGCGGATGTATACACGAGCCTCCACCAATAGGCGTGCTCTTCAGGCTGACGATGATAACTCAAAGGGAAGGCCCTTACTTTTCGAAGTGAGATCAGGATGCCTTAGAGCGCGCAGTTATAAAGCGAAGTACACCAAGGACGGAGCCGCATGTGCTTGCTGTGGTAAAGCTAGAGAAACGGGGGAACATGTTTTAGTGGAATGTGACGAAATCTACCCAGCTGCAAGCCTAGGCTCCTCTGACCTCCTTGAATTCCTTGGGTTCAGGGATAGCACGGGTAAAGTAAACATGTCACCTATAGAGATTAGTAAGAGGCGGTTGGAGGTTTGGTGTCAGAAGAGTAGGGAGACCACAAACAACGCAGACGTACAGAAAAGAGTTCCCAGTAATCGATGAAAAAGGTTGATGCCTGGAATCCTTTGTATTTGTGTGTATCTCAAAAATAAAGGTAGGGCATTAGGCAAAATAATAAGAAGAGCTTGGTGGCGCCACCCACCACCCCGTTTCAAAGGGGACGCTCATAACATCCATCCATCCATCCATCCATCCATCCATCCATCCATCCATCCATCCATCCATCCATCCATCCATCCATCGTCACGAGCCAGACGGCCGGTGACCCCGCCGACGGAGAACATTCATAACATGGCTCGCACTGCTTCAAACTGGGCTGAGTCGCGTCAACTGTGTGCGTCTCCATTCGTCAGAGTGAATTGTAATTGTTTGTGGTGGTCTCTCATGCCGGAAATATTGCGAGCTTACGGTGCACGATTTGTGCCGCGTGCGTTTGTTCTGAGCCGTAGCCCGGCGAAGAAAGATTGCAGAGAGCATCGGTGAGGCTGCGTTGCGCTTCGTCTGGAAACAGGATCCCGCGGTGACACACCGCTGCGAACAAACATCGTGTGTGTTTGTTCCATGGTCTTTTGTTTTGCTCCTAAAGGTGCATCCACATGAGCGGACGGAGGAGGAATTTTCGCAGCGGAAGGCGTATCACGTGACGCGCGCGTCATCAAAACGTGCCGCCCTCGCCTAGTCGGGGCTCCTCCGCTCGCTGTCCAGATTGAAAATTCTCGCCGGTATTTCCATCCGTCCGTTTGGCGGTCGTCTGACGTCAATTTAGCGTAGTCAGCGTCAAATCTGTCAACATTGGACAGATTCGCGTGGCTACGATGGCGTGTTGTCGGCTTGAAGCCACGTGTGCTGTTGTTGTGCAGCTGTGACCGCACGTGTTTTTGCTGTGGTGCAGCGAGAAAGGCGAGTCATGTGTAGCGAAGTGACGCAGCAGTTAGTTTTCGGACGCATCAGCTCACCAGGGAGACGGCGTTAAGGGGGATGAGCTCTGGCAGCGGCAGGTGCAGATCGGCAGGTACGACGACAACAACAAGTAACATTTGAAGAAACTAGATTTATTTAACTTGGCATTAACTTGGTTCCTTAAAGCTGTACACACACATATTATACATGAACCGATGTCATACCGATCGTCGACGGCCTGCCCGACCGGCCTGGTCTCCCGTGGTGAAGTGGCGCCGTGGGCTGCTGTGTCCTCGCTCACTCAAAACGAATCAACTCCCCTTAAACCCTTAAATATGTTACTACAGCATTCAAGGGGCCCGCGGACCCGTGGGAGACGCAAGCCTCTGCACCAATCGCCTATTCAAGCCAATCAGGCAAGCCGTCGTGCTCCAGTAGGGACCAGAGTTTTCGGGACCACGCAGACACGGTCGCGACAATAGACCATGAACAACAATTTTTTCCATGCCTAATGAACCTTCCCCCCCCCCCCCCCCCCCGATACAGCCGAGCATGGTACGATGGTTTTTGGTACGATGTTCGTCAACAGACTCGTCGTCAGCATCGGAGCACTTTCGGACGTGGCGAGGTTTCAGTCGCGCAAAATTCACGCAACGTTTTTTTCTCGTTTGGTCCACTAGTTTTTGATGAGACTGGAGTCGGTGGTTTTTTTTTGTTTTGTTTTTTTTGTGGCGTCTTCGATTCGGCGTAGCGCGCCTTGTCCTTTATCGACCTCTAGTATCGTTCCATTCTTGGGGGCCACAAAGGCGTCGACACTGGGCGGCTTTCTGGGTGCGAGCTTTTGGTTCTGGCAGTCCGAGCAGGATTGAACGTACTGGCTGACATGCGAGAACATCTTTGGCCAGAAATAGCGGCGGCGAACTTTTCCCCATGTGCGCCCGAAGTCGAGGTGGCCCGCGGTAGTGTCGACATGACAGTGCCGTAACACCTAGGCCTCAAACACCATTGCACAACGAGTGCCGTGCGACTTTCATGAAAGCCGTTCGCCCTTCTGTGCAAAACACCATCGACTAACCGAAAGCTCCGTGCCGTTTTTTTCGTTTTTTAGACAACGGGCGCACTCGGCTGCTCTAGGTGCTTTATCACTCCCCTCGTCCCCTCATCCATGAGTCTTCTCTCTGCTTTTTTCCAACTTTCACATGATCAAGCACGAACAACGGTAACGGGTTTTCTTCGCTTACTGCTGCCGAATTTTGCGGAAGGTGGGCAAGCCTGGCGGGTTATCCATGCTCGTTTTCTAGAGCGCTGCCGTAACTTTGGGTCGGTGCCCTTTGCTCAGACAGGCAACGCGAGGGGCAGGCTTTTCGACAGACTACGAAATGGTAGGCCGGACGGGCCCCCTAGGCCCGGCCGTCCCCGTATCCCGAGGGGTTAGGACGCCCACCTTGATTATCGTTCGGCTCTCTCTGTTGGTTTCTGTCATCTCACAACCGCGTCCAGCACTGGTGCGCGCCATGGCCGATGCGGCGGCACAGCTGGCATCGTGGACGCCTGTCATCGGCATGGGAATTTCTCGCTAGCCAAGGCCAGGAAGGCGACGTACGTCTTCTTGAATAGCCTTCAGGCGGTCGGATAACGAGGCTATGGAATCCGCGATCGCCTTTAGGTCCCTGTCGCGATCTGTGGCCTCTCGCGGGCAATGACGCTCCGCCGCAGCGCAAGTAGCGAAACACGTCGGAGGCGGCTGCATTGCTGCTACCGCGGGTGTCACTCCAACGGGAGGCGTTGAGGCGTATGGAAAACACGGTTGCGGACCGGCAGATTAATGGGTTCCAATCGGTTGTGGCTAGTAGGCATGCGCCATCAAAGCTGCCTGATTAATGCACTGCAGAATTTGGAGAAATACAGAGCAACTGTCCGGGTTCGCGATGATTATTTTCTCCTGCACATCCGGACACAGGCCACGCATGAGGTGCCGCAACCGCTCCTCTTTAGTCATGGACGGGTTAACTCTAGCGCATAGCTACACAACGTCATAGTAATATTGCTCAGGGGACTCTAATGGCAGCTGGGTCCTGTTTTGCAGTCGCAAATGGGCGATCTCAACTGAGTGACGACTCGTAAACGACGTTTTTAGGAGAGTCGCCAACTCTTCCCATGAATTAGGGGCACCCGTTAAAATTTGAGTGGTGTGCCCCTTTTTTTGCGTCCCCGTCCAATGCCAGATACAAAAATTTAACTTTTGTGACTTGATCCCAGTTGTTCAATCCGGCTACATGTTCGTAGCAAAGCAGCCACGAAAGACTGGCGGTCCGACGAAAGGTTTAGCTTGAGGAGTAGAGATGGTAGCGAAAATAGTAGGGGGTTTGGTAATAGTCGAGCTGTCAGAGGTATGTTCCTGAGGTTTGTTACCACGGCCCATGACACTAGAGCGTGGACTTCGCTGCCCAGCAACCTCCACCACTTTGTTGCGAAGTGACGCGGCAGTTACTTTTCGGACGCATCAGCTCACCAGGAAGACGGCGATAAGGGGGATGAGCTCTGGCAGCGGCATGTGCAGATCGGCAGGTACGACGACAACAAGAAGTAACATTTGAAGAAACTAGATTTATTTAACTTGGCAATTACTTGGTTCATTAAAACTGTACAAACACACATTATACATGAAACAATGTCATACCGATCGTCGATGGCCTGCCTGAACGGCCTGGTCTCCCGTGGTGAAGTGGCGCCGTGGGCTGCTGTGTCCTCGCTCACTCAAAACGACTCAAAACCCCTTCCTTAAGTGTGTTTCTACAGCTATCAAGGGGCCCGCGGACCCGTGGGAGACGCAAGCCTCTGCACCAATCGCCTATTCAAGCCAATCAGGCCAGCCGTCGTGCTCCAATAGGGCCAGAGTTTTCGGGACCACGCTGACATGGTCGCGACAATAGACCGTGAACAACAAATTTGGCCATGCCTAATGAACCTTTTCCGACCGATACAGCCGAGCGTGGAGCGACAGCACTACACGTGCACACACTCGTTCAAACCCGTTTCGGGATACCTCAAGGTCGGCCGCGGCGTACGTTCTTCGCGACACATGGATGCGCGCGCATTTCTACTTGCTCAGACCGCGCAGCCAGCGTGACCTCAACATGAGTGAGGTGCACAAGAAAACACTAAGTGACGAGGCAACCGTAACTTTTTGGCTCTTGTTGAGGGATTCACAGCGCTATGGAATATAGAGCACGCCGAGTATGCAAACGTGCAGCTGCTAATAAGCGTTGGAGTCGAGAGTAAGCACGCGGATTCTGCAAACGGCGCTCCGGCTGTGGGAATGCGACCTAACTCGGCTGCACCGGATTCAAGTGATCAAGTGACTGTTTGGCCCGCGGAGCAGGCGGGATTTTGCCCTCGCGTGTGCATCCACCTTAAGTGAAGTTACGACGACGAGAGTTTGCCAAAGTCTGGTACCTACTGTGAGCGGCGGGTTTGTTTGTGTACTGTGCCCCTGCGTTTCTCGACAGACGTGGTGAAGTGATGGAGCAAACCATTATCAGGATAAATAAGAAAAGCGTACGCGGACGAAACCAACCTACGGATTTCTCAACAGAAAAGATTTGCGAAAGCAACCTCCAACGCAAATATTCGTTGCTGCCAGCTCAGCACGCAAACGATCGATCGTTCGCAGCAGTGTGTAAAGATAGCCTAGCGTCTAGCAGCGCCGTTCGAGCGTTGTGTGGCATCATCGATTGATTGCTTTACACCAATGCTAATAATCAGTGACTAACACGCGCTGCTTCAGCGAATGCCATTGGATTATTAACGGTCAGACGTTTGGGAGCAGTGTTTGTTTCATTAACGTCAGCCTCAGTGCTAATGTAAAATTATGACTGATAAACTGGTGCCGTTACAAGGGAGCTTGGCATGAATTCACGTCGCTGTGTGGCTTAGAAGTCTTCGCTCAGTGGACGCGCCAGCTGTAGAATGCCTGCTGTGACAATCGCGCATAAGTTATGCTGCCAGCACTCGACTTTCTTTCCCACAACACAGCCTTAAGCTGCTTTTCGATTCTCGTGATATGTTGCTACTAAAGGAATCCTATCACAGGGAAGGCAACCGTGCGAATATCTTTATTAAAAATATGTACAACAAGGTAGGCACAGCAACTTCTGAACTGACGCTTAATACCTTTACCCGCGTCTACATGTGCTTGAATGTGTGAGCGCTTTATCTTGCGTGTATCTGTTTATTTGATATTTCCTCTTTTTCGTATTTTAGATCTTAGTTTTCGCGCTCGCATTTGTGTGCATGTGTGTGAATATGCGAGTATTTCCGTGCGTGTATGTGTTCTGCCCTTTTATTTTTGTATGTTCTTGTAAGCATGCTTTCAGCTACGGCTTTTTTCACAATTTCATTAACTTGTCTCATTAAAAGCACCAAGTCCTGTGAATAGCAGGGCTGGCCCCTTCGATCTCATTAAAGCATTTCTCTCTCGTCTACCTTGCCTTCTCAGTCTGCCATTTTGCTGTGTTTTGTTCTACTACTCTGTCCTTGCTTCTTGTGCTGTTGCCGCAACGTGATTAACCGACTTGCACTAAAGAAAGTTCTACAGCTGTGACAACAGAAACACTGACAGATACAATATGTTAAAAGCATCACGTGGCTTGCACAGTAAGTTCACCTCTTACCCCTGTTAATGTGTTTATGCATTAGTGCATACGGCAGCTTGCCAACAGTGCACATGAAAGGGTGCCATATTGTTAAACAGCACCTTGCTATGTTGTTGCATTTAGTCTTAATTTGTGTTGTTGCATTCAGTATTAATAAACATATGGTTTCGCTGCCCATCACATGTGGTGGTACCCATACACAACATTGTGCAGTAGGGTATCATTTCCTGTCTTGACGCTTTCATCATTACAAATGCAGTTTTCTAGTGAATGGAGTCCAGCGCAGCAGTGCTCTGAAAGCTTTTGCAACTTTAATCATTTATTACTTCAGCAATATCACTGTCTGAATCTGGCCGTCACTTTGCCTACGGCTTGCAAAAAACAAGATGCCTCACTAAAACACGTTCAATCTTACAGAGCATTTCTCCGGTACGTAAATATGACAAAAAATGCAAGAAAAGTTACAGGTTAATAATTGTGCTTGCATTCGCTTTACTTGCCCGAGTCAGATAAATAAATTAAAGATTGGCTATGAGAAGACTGGGCAATTTTCAGTGCAGACTGCTAACGGAGCCAGAAAGCGTGCTCTGACTACGGCTAGTTCACTATGGGGCCCGTCAAACACGACCGTGGCTGTCTGATTGTGCATTTTGGGCCTCACGAAGCTTATGATGTTTTATATTTGGTCTCTTATTCGCATTACTTGTCCGAGTCATATAACCAAAACAAACAGTGCAACCACATGAATCTGCTTTGGCGTGCAAGCTTTTAACAGTGGCTGTCAATTTCGTGTTGACTACGGCTGACCAACATTGGCTCTGACAAGGCTGCAATTTTCAGTGCAGACTGCTAACAGAGCCATAAAGCGTGCCTTGACTACTGCTATTTCACCATGGGGCCCGTCAAACTCGATAATGGCTGCCCGAATGGAATTTTGAGCCCGGTAACGATAATCAGGGTTAACAATTGTGTTTCTATTCAGATTTGCTTGCATTTAAGCGTGTTTCTATGCCACTTCTTAAATTGTGCACGATGTGTGCAGCACGTTGTTTATCAGAATTGAGCTGCCCTTATAAGGAATACGCCATAAATGGAACTGCTTATTTATTTGAGGGGTCACGGAATGGATGGCTGACTGTGGCGAACACACCGGCAAAATTTTAGTAGCCCTAGTAAGGGCTGTTCATTCCTTACTAAGAAGACCTTATGCTTCGGGGAGTGGCTCAATGCCAAAAATCTCGCAGTCGGAGTCACTTTATTCAGTGTCACTTGACCTAGTTGCATGATGATGGGTTGAATGTGCTCAATGCCAGACGCGTCAAGTGTGAACTTTGCCTCGAAGTCCATCACGTGCTGAATGTTCTTCCTCTAGTCTTCCGTTGTTACGTGCTTGATTTTCTCTCTCAAGATGGCGTAGGCCGTGGACAGCTTGAAGTATCGGTTGTCCACAGCGATGCCATTTTTGACCTTGGCCCACACAAGCTCAATGGGATTAAATTCGCAGTGGTACGGCGGGAGCCTGAGTACAATGCAACCGGCCCTTACAACTGCTTTGTCTACGATGTAGCTAAGAAAGCGTGACTTCACAGATGCCACCAGCTCAAGCAGCTACTTCATTATCCTCCTTTCACCGTAGGTGATGTTGTTGCTTTTGAGCCACTACTGTATTTTTTCCTTCTTCCAGGCTGTCGTCGGCAACTTCTCGTCTCGCCGGCTATGGTAAGGTGCATTTTCCATAACAATGACACTACTAGCTGGCAACTTCTGCAGAATGTCATTGAGCCAGCCCTCGAAGCGATTGCCGTTCATTTACTCGTGGTAGTCACCTGTATTTGGGCCTCCGAATACATGCAAGCAGCCGTCGACGAAGCCATCCTCGCTGCCGATGTGCGCCGCGATCAGGCGCCAACTTTTACCAGAAGGTTTTTTTAGACCCGTCAACAAGCCATTTGCTCAAGCGAACAAGCGTCCGCGCTTCTGCACCACGGTGTCTGTCCACACGATCGACCGAGTGTGTCCCGCCGTCACCTATGTCTCATCCAGGTAGAAGATCTTTCGGCCTTCCGCCCCGTAGCGCTCCACTTCACGAAGGTATTGATTCCGCCAATCGGCGACGTCATCTCGGTCGATTAGCAGCGAGGCGCGGCTTCTCTTTTCGTGCTTGAAGCGCATCTCGGCAAGCAGTCGACGCACAGTACACCACCTAAGTGATGGGAATTCCATACACTCCGAGAACTCCGTGGTTATCTTCTCGACCATCTGTATCTCGTTGTGGCGAAAGAAATCGTGCACACACGGCCTCAGCGCGCACAATGAGAAGGTGTCAAACTTCGCGCTGCGTCTTCTCTTATCCGAATTTCGTTGCCGCTTTCGCGAGTTCGTCGTCGGTTTGCCGCCCGAAAAATGCGAAGCATTTAAAGGGACACTAAAGAGAAACCGGAAGTTGAGCTTAAATGGCAGATTATGCTTTCACGATCACAGCCATACAATTATTAATGCAAACACATGTTTAATAAGCGAGAAAATAGCGAAAAACTGAAGGATAGGTGCTGACGCCCCTTCGAAATTCCCGCACTACACGTTCGTGACGTCGGAGATTACAAATGCAGGCCGGTCGCGATTGCTCGAGAGCGATTTATCGCTGTTAATAAAACGCAAAATGAAATACATCTTAAACGTACATAAACAGCATTTGCCAACTTTTTAAACCGTTTCAATCGAGGAAGTACAAGTTTAGCACAAAATTAAATAAATAAGAAAAAAATGGCATGGTGGTACATGCGGCCGTGATGGTTTCGTAGTTTCGTTTTGGTCAATGCATCGTCGCGCGCGCCTGTTCCGCTCTACGGTGTTTTGTTGCGTGTTGCGTTGCTCGCAAAACGTTGACTTCGCGGGAAACAGCGAGAAAATGCCTCGTGTGTGTAGTGTTGAGGGCTGTATAAATGGCCCAAGGCGCTTGTTCAGGGGCAGTGGCAGTGTTGACTCGATTGTGTCCTTTCATGTGGTGTCGCGCGGAGAGCCCCGGCTCCCCGGCGTTCGCAATGGCTCAGTGCTCTGCCGATGATAAAACGGCAAAAGAGCCAGAGAAACCCATGGTGTGCTCTCTGCATTTCTCGCCCTTGGATTATGTGTATAATCTTGCCCTCGGAAAGTATCTTGGCGTGCCCCAGAGGCCAGTTCTTTCTCAAGCAGCTGTTCGCTCAATGCGGCCTTCATCAAACCCCCCACCGGTGCCCCTGCAGCAGCAAACTGGCGGCTCGGTGAGTGCTGAATGTCATTAAAAACAGCCACGAGAGAGAGATAGAGAGAGAGAGCAAGCAAGAGAGGAAAGGAAGGGAGGTTAACCAGAAGTCAGTTTCCGGTTTGCTACCCTACACTGGGGTGGGGGATAAAGGGGTTGGAGAGAGTGCAAAGAGAGAGAGAGAGCGAAAAAAAACAGAAGAAAAAAACACAGGCATTGGTAACAAAGGGGGCGTTCCAGTCACAGACGTTCACACAGGCCAGTGGACTTCAGGAACCGCAGGAGCGCTTGCACGGCCTTCTGATGCGATGTTGAGTCGCGTCGATGTTGCAGAATTGTTTCTTCCGATAACGGCTGGTCATCCAACTGGTTCAGCACGACGGAGAGCGATTGTCTCTGCACACTGTATTGTGGGCACTGACAAAGAACATGACGAATCGTTTCCGCGTCTCCACAATTGTCACATGCTGCACTGTCGGCCATCCCTATGCGGAACGCGTAGGCATTGGTGAACGCGACGCCCAACCATAGCCTACACAGAAGGGTCGCATCTCTTCGGGGAAGTCTTGTTGGAAGTCTAAGGCTTAAGGTTGGATCTAAGGTGTATAATCGGGCGTGCATAAAATGTGGTTTATTCCAGTCTGATGAAGTGCATTGGCGTGCAAGCAGGCGGAGCATCCTTGCAGCATCTGTCCTAGACAGCGGGATCGATAGGCGGTTGTCTTGTTCATGAGCTAAACGAGCAGCTTGATCGGCACGTTCATTGCCAATAATTCCACAGTGACTTGGCAGCCACTGAAAGATTATTTCGTGTCCTTTTTCAGTCAGGTGATGTATGGCCTCTGTGATTTCGAAAACCAGCTGTTCCTGTGCACCGCGCCGTAAGGCTGACAATAAACTCTGCAGTGCCGCCTTCGAGTCGCAGAAAACGGACCATTTGTGTGCTGGTTCATCATTAATAAAATGTAGTGCGACTCGAAGCGCTGCCAGTTCTGCTGCCGTTGACGTTGTCAAGTGAGATGTTTTCATCTTGATAGTGGTGGCTTTTTCTGGGATAACGACAGCGGCGGTAGAGCTGTTCTGCAAGACGGAACCAGCAGAAAAACAGCCACGAAATAACCATACCGAGTACGTGCGCAACTTTCTACGCTTGATCTGTCGGGAACATCGTCGCCTGGCGGACCGCACGCTTCGCCTTCCATCGACGAAAACGAAGCTCTGCTTTCTCACCGCCATCGCACGCGGAAACACCTACCGCTCGAGCACGGAGGATCGTTTCGCGCTCCGTTTCACTGAATATCGCTTAAATGCAGTCCTGCTTCCCTGGCAAGCTCTTCGTTGCAAGGTTCAGCGGCAGCAACGGTATCCATCGCGGCGAACGCAAACGCAGCGACCATGCATGCAGCCATGATGCATCCAGCGCCTCGGCCGTTTACGCAAGCGGTGACGTATCATGGCACATTCTGATTCGCTGAGAGCAATGCAATCGGTGACGACACTGCTTCAGCGCCACATCTGGGGTGAGAGAAATTGAGGAAGAGATATTTGGTCTTTGTTTACGAATTTCTCCGCTAATAACTCATATTTTTGCACACAACAAAAACTGCATGCATTCCTGAAGGTCCCTCTTTTATTACAGGTGAACTCCCTGTTTCTCTTTAGTGTCCCTTTAACTTCCTCCCTCTCCTTTCGCTGACACCGAGCATGTTAGCGACAAACTTACTCGTGTCCTCCAAGCTGCGTTCAGGCTCCATGTTACGTCAAAACGTGTAGCAGTGTAAGATCATATTGTGTGAATCGCTGTTCATGTGGCCGCACTTGTTCTTGCTGAGGCTCCTTGGTGGTGTGTTCATCGAGGTGACACAAGGCTCGTTCGGCAACCAAGGTTTGCGTGCCGATGCCACCTCGCTGGGCTCCATGGCGGAAAACTGGCACGGAATGCCTTGCGTGAACATGCGCGAACTAACGATATAGCAGGTTCACAACCGCAAAAAAATAATAATAGCAATAAATAAAAAAATAAGCCTAACACATTAAAAAAATAAGCTTGTGAAAACACACAAAAATATATATAAATCGTACGCTATTAGACCAGCGACTGCTTTATAGCGTTGTAGAAGGCACGGAGTTAATTGTCTATCGCGATCCGGGCATGTGCTGTAGCATTTCTATTATCATAGTTTTACCAAACCACTTATTAAGATGCACAAATTTTATTTATACAGAGAAATACGCGTTTTAGAAGCAGTCACAATTTCTTGAGCGGGACTATTTCTTTAGTCGCTGACGCAATCGGGCTGCTGCGCTTCGGTCATCTGGGCGGGGCCTCTCCTGATTTCTAAAGTTGTACTCGACTATAGTTTCAAAAAGTATAGACACAATGCGGCCTTCTGGAAAAGTTTACATGTGAAATTTGAGAAGTTGCGTCAGGAAGAACTAGCAAAAATAGAAATTTATTACACGGAACGAAAAATACAATGGCGGCGGCTTAGCTCAGCTAAACCTGGATATGAAAAGCGAAAACTTGGTTTATAGCCTGGTTAAGTATTGGTTTCACTTGGTTACCCTTTGATTAGCTTAACTTACTTGTGGTCCCGCTTCCTGCGTTTTGCGATCCGAAGGATTCGCTCTTCCTCAGTCTCCGACGTCAGCTTCGCACGCTTGACATTCCGAACCCTCTCCAGTGAAGCAGCTTGCCGGGCAATATCCACGGGGTGTTCAGGCGCCGCTTGCCGACGACGGTTCAAAGCCTCCCGTTCCCGCGCAACGCTAACAGATGAAAGCCCGGGCCCGGGCCTCGCTCTCATCCGTGGCCAAGCTCGCACTGATATCGGCGAGCGCTGCGCTCCTCTTAAGGCTGCCCCACATTCAGCGGCTTCCCTGCGTTTTCTGGTGTTTCGTCACCCGTTGTCGTTCAGCGTCGACGCTAAGGAAAGGGACACGGCGAAACACACCAAGCGGAGGGGGGGGGGGGGTATTTTGTTAGTATCCACCTAGTAGACTGTCCATTTCGGCTGTCGCCATGCGCTTCAGCTTCACGAGTGCAACAGTTCCCCCCAGTCTCCATCGTGCTCGTGAAGCTGGAGCGAATCGCGATTGCCGGAGTGGACAGTCCACTGATTGGATTCTTACAGAATACCCCCCCCCCCCCCCCATGACCTCGCCGCCGTCACCAACGACGCGCAGAAACGCCACGGCAAGAGACGCCGGTAAAAGCGCTGCATGTGTTAGTGAGTGGGGGGGGGGGGGGGGCTTTCGCCAGGCGAGCGGCGAGTCACGTAATCAAGTGGCGACCCAGCTGCGGAGAGCGCATGCGGCAAGCCGGCGGCTTTACGAGCTTTTTCGGCCATACCTAAGCACTCAGTATGTCTGCGGAGTCACGTGCCCCGGCCTGTTACAAGAATGTTCTCCAGACAACATCATCAAGAATCTCAATCATGTTGGCTCAGGAACGGAATATTAACCCCACTATAACCCTGCTTCGCGATTCGCTAACACGGTCGTCCTTGTGTAATGTCTCACTTTACCTCGGTACAAAATTTCTTTCTTCAGGAATAACCACTTTTATATTAACTCAGTAGTGTTGTCATTACTTGCGGCCTTTTTTTTATAACGCCTGATGCTTTGTTTTGATTTACTGGTATTCATGTGCACCTACTTATGCTCATACTACTCACTACTCTAAATAGACACTACTCTAAATACACACTACTCTAAATAGGATGGATGGATGGATGAAAAACATTATTAGGGTCCTTTAGGGCGCACGCTAGCGCGCAGTCCTTGAGGAATACATATATAAAACAATAAAATCAATAAAAAAGACACTAATGAAAAACGGAAAGGACAATATATGAAGGCTAGAAATTTAGCAAGTTTTCTCTAGGGCCCAGGGTAAGATCTTTGCTTCGAATAAACATTATTTCAGCTTTCAGAGATTGCGTAGTCTAATTCTAGCTGCGGGTGTCAGCCATAAAACGACGAGCCATAAAGAAGAAGAAGAAGTAGGAAGTGACCATGTTTCCGAACAAACCAGGGGTCGAGGAGCCGATCGCTGTGCGGCAAGAAAACTCGTATCTAGAGGCACAAGGTGAAGTCGACGATGAGAACATTCCGTTCGGCGAGGGAGCGTTTCAGAAACGATTACTGATCATCAGCGTCCTCACAGGTGTCATCAGCTATGCCCAGAACGAGCTCTTCTGGATGTAGTGGCGCGAGATGGACCACTGGTGCCGCCGGCCGAGCGCATTCTCCAACATGAGCGTGGCCGCATGGAAGGAGTTGGCCATTCCGCGTTACACCAACGGAAATTACAGCCGCTGCACGGTGCGCGTTCCGCCGGAAGGCGGCATTTGGGCCCGCGTCGAGCCTTGCGTTGAATGGTAGTTCGACCTGAACCAGCACGGCAACACCGCGGTCAGTGATTGGAGCGTTGTCTGCCAGCGGCGTCATCTGGCCGACGCCGCCCAGGCTGCGTACCTCTTCGCCATGACCGTCACGCTTATGGCGGTGGGCCCTATTGCCGACCGAATTGGACGCAAGACGGTGGGAATCCTGGCGCTCGCGGCTTTGCTGCCCACGCTGGCGGCGACCGGCGTTGCGAGCGACCTTCAGACATTCATCATTGTGCGTTCAGTCACAGCGGCAGCCTCGGCTGGCCTCTTCGTCATCAGAGTGCTGCTGTTCGAGATAACGACCACGGCCCGCCGACTGCTTTACACCACCATCGGCTCCACTCTTTCGTTTCTCATCCCGCGATTGTTTCTATCTTTAGCGTACGTGTCGAAGGCTAGCTGGTCGTCTTGGCACATGCTCCTGGCATTCTTTGCCTTGGTCCTCCTCGCGGCTTTTCGCGTCCTGGACGAGTCACCATCTTGGCTAATCGCTGTGCACCGCGAGGACGAAGCCGGGTGCGTCGCAGTGAGAGTGGCCAACATCAATGATGTCCCCGTAAGCCACTGCCACGAATTATTCCAGAGACACCTGCACAGAGCACAGCACATGCCTGACGTCACTACAAGGACAAGCCAAGGTAGCTACGTGAAGAGGCCGAACCTCAGAAAGACGTATGTTCTCAGCGCTTTCATCTGGATCGTCCTGGGCTTGATTTTATTCCACTTCGACACCCTCCGCCCCGCCGCGCTTAGCCTGTACGTACGCGCCTTGATCGATGTCGGCATCGCGCCTTTCCTCGTCGTTGTGTGGCCCCGCCTGAAGAACGGCCGGCGTGTAAGGAACGTGGCGGCATGCTCCGCTCTCGTGTTCAGCAGTTCGTCAGCACTGCTGTTTTCTGCGCACACCGATTACGACACAGCATTGTCAATGGCGCTGTTGGTCGTGATGCGCCTTGCGTCCGTACTTCTCATAATTCTCGAATACTACCTCGCACTCGCCGCTTTTGCCCCCAAGTCACGGTGCACCGGTTCCTGCGTAGGCTTAGCTTTTTTCATTGTAGGCAATGCGATAGGTCTTGTGGCGTTCCCCAGAATGCTCGAGAAGCACGAAGACATTGTGCTCCTCGCCCAAACGGTGCTTATGGCGATGTCTGCTGTGGCTACTGTGTGCTTGCCATCGGAGGATTGCTGCCTTTCAAGAAATATATATATGGAATTCGTGGCTGCCGCTTCAGTGCCCTCCAAACCGAGTCCTTCGAGTGGCGGACAGCCTTCGAGCTCTGCGGTGGTTTCGTTGGCTGCCGACGTTCAGCCCAAACCATCACCAGCAGATGTGCGCGGTACCCCTAGAAAGAAAACAAGAACGAATAAAATGCCTGAACAGTTCGCTGTGCGTCCTTCCAAGTTTCCAGTGAACTGTTAAATGAGTGAACAAGCACCACAAAGTCCGCGTGTTCTTTTTTTTATTTTTTACCAATGACTCTGGCATGTACTGAACACTGTTGGTGCCAAATTGAAGTAAGGCATGGGAAAAGTCAATATGACAATGTTTGAAGAACTTCGGGTGCGAATTTAGATATGTACCACATCTTTCGTATCAAGGCTCTATTGAAAATCAAACCAGCTGTATTGAAGTGCAATCAGTAAACGGACCGGCTTTCTCGTCACCTTCGATTTCTGTTTACTTGTGTAAGTATTTATCAGTTATTTTAGCCACACTAGTTTCTCATGCTCCATACAGTGGAACCAAAATTTAGAATATATGAGTACACCTTTTAAAAGATGGGTGCACCTAGACGAGCGCAAAGAACGGCATGTTTTTCGTAGGCCTCTTGAGTTACTCATACGAACTGGGAAGTGTGATGTGTGATCAGTTAGCTAATCTTTTACTTTTATTTGGGCAAGATTTTGGACACAGCATAACAAACGCTTTCCTAATAAAGTGCGCGGGACCTGTAAAATACTTAGGTCTACAGGCAACATTGTTGTAATGGTTGCGCATTGTACTACTCGCACTAGGGCACGTAAAGCACGTTCAAGAAAAGAGTACTGTTATTTATCATGAGTTCAAAAGGAACTTGGCGGAAAGGTCCGTATTTTTTTGTACATACTTTGTCTTAAGAATGCGCCACTACAGCCAACCTTAATGAATTCACGTTCACAGCATCTACCACGGCGAAAAGCAGGAGCTACGAGAAGTAAAGCTGGAGATCGTCGATGGCTGCTACAAGCTCCCTTTCTACCAAAATCCTTGAGTCGTTTACAGGATCTTCACAACTGGGGCCTTTGTTGACAAATGTCCTTTCCGACTTAGCTGGCTTCGAAGAAGTTGGCAGCAGTCATTAAGGATCACACAATCACACCGTGACGCTTCCGCACGAGTCCGTGACAAGTCGTGTTCTGTTTGACAGTAGTGCATTTCTTTTGAGGCACGTTTGGTAAGTCGCATTCATTAACATTAATTTCTCTGAGGATACATTGGAACAACTTTGAGTTTTAGGAACGTTCTGTAAAAGGTAAATTTCGAGTTAATTTGAAGTTGGCTTTCAGGAAAACGTGACAGCTGAACGCTCGAGTAAGGATAGCGTCAGTGGTTTTTCTTCGCAGAGATACCTAGATAGTTCGCGTGAGTTTCCGTTAAACTAAGACTTTATTTTCGGATTTCGCGAGTTATGAAAAGATAACGGTGTATGAAGTTAAATACTGGTTATTCTGCAGTCTACTTCAGCAGAAATTTAGAAATCACCTGATGGTAGTTGCCACACGCACATTATGTGTACCGCGCCTTGGTAACGGGCTGCGCGCAATCGCTTTTAGTAATGGTATACTCTACAGATTTCATTTCTCTTTGACGTATTATGTAAGGGTATGTCTAAGGCTGTGCGTGTCTCACACGAGTATTTAGAAGACGGCAGCATTTGAGTTTTATTTAGTGCGTGGAAGTACTTATAAATAAGCGCGAATCTGCTTGTAGGCTTGAATGCGTTTGTTTTTCGTGGGTCGCACGCAAGACTTTTGACAGCAAAGTGAGAGCGAGTCTGATTGCACTTCCGTGAAGTCCACCCGCCGTGGTTGCTCAGTGGCTGCGGTGTTGGGTTGCTGAGCACGAGGTCGCGGGATCTAATCCCGACCACGGCTGCCGCATTTCGATGGGGGCGTAATGCGAAAACACCCGTGTACTTAGATTTAGGTCACGTTAAAGAACTGGAGTCCCCCACTACGGTGCACCTCCAAATTTCCGGAGTACCCCACTACAGCGTGCCTCATAATGATATCGTGGTTTTGGCACGTAAAACCCCACAAATTTTTTTTCGGGACGTCCACGAGGCTCTCCGTGGCACTATTATGTGCATTAATAACGGATGTAGAGTACGAACAGACAGTTCATGGCGTTTGTGCCGTATATGATAGTTCAATGACCATTTATTTAGGGTCATCCTGCCGTGAAGTTAGAGCATGACGGTGTTTTGTACCTAGACGTGTAATGTTCTGTACTATATTTTTTTCTTTTGTAAGCTGACGGTCGCAAGTCCGAATTCTCCACCAGTCCACCACATTTTCAGGCATGGTGTGGCGCCTGACACCGGCAAAGAAAAATCGCCGAGTGCTAGTGGGGCTATACTAGTCAAGGTGCAACCAAATTACGAAGGCCCACTAAGCTTCAACAAAGTCACTCCCTCACCAGAACAGGAATTGGCCTCCCTGGTGCAGCATTCGGCCGCTACCTCCAAAATGATTCCTCCAATTTACCCATGGCCCTCACTCCCCAGCGGCTGCGGAGCACCTGACCAAGGTGGCGGTCAGACCTGCTACGCGGCAGAGGATGCTAAGAATATCTTTGTCCGGACAGGCCGCCAATGGAAACTGAACCTTGCAACGTTCAACACGCGCACCCTATCGAGTGAGGCTAGCTTAGCAGGGCTATTTGAAGAATTATCAGGTATTGACTGGGATATTATTGGCCTTAGTGAGGTGAGAAGAACTGGTGAGGCTTATACAGAGCTGGGTAACTGCCACGCCCTCTGCTACAGAGGTCTTCCAGATAGGAGAGAATTCAGAGTAGGATTTCTAGTTTATAAAGACATAGCGAGCAACATTGATGAATTCTACAGCATTAATCAGAGGGTAGCAGTTGTCGTAATAAAGCTGAATAGGAGGTATAGGATGAAGGTTGTACAAGCCTACACCCCAACCTCCAGTCACGATGATGAAGAAATGGAACAGTTTTATGAAGTTGTCGAACTAGCAATGAGAAAGGTGCAAACTCAGTATACTGTAGTCATGGACGACTTGAATGCAAAAGTGGGGAAAAAGCAGGCTGGCGAGCAAGCACTTGGCAACTACGGCATTGATTCTAGGAACACTAGAGGAGAGATGTTGGTAGAATTTGCGGAAAGCAATAGGCTCCGAATAATGAGCCGTTTACTCATTTGTTATGTGAAAGTTTAACTGTTACAACAGCCTTGTTATATAATCCATGAATCCTCTCTTAAATCGTCAACATGTAACTTGCCTCATGCAATCATATTCAAATGACCCGCCGGTGGTATAGTTGTTGGCGTAATTTATTGCTTAACGTCTGACTGCTACGTAAACTAGCAAGCATTTTATGCGCATGGCGATGATATTTGTGTCTGCATTATATTGACATAGTGGTGAAAATTACCACCTTTAATGCAGTGCAAATATTTCTATTGACTTTAAATATCAGTACTGCTATTGCCTTCAATAGCAGTAAAAGGCGAAAAGTTTACGCTCTTGTAATTGTTGTCTCTTTTCGTTGTGTAATTACAACTACGTAATAATTGATCAGCAAGTATATTTGCTATGTACGAACCGGCGAGCATACGGAATACGTTTCTAAATTTACTTTAATGTTAAGAAAGAAACAACAGAGCACGGGAGGCAGTCTTGTAAAGCAATTATAACGCTTGAAATAAATGAAAGTAAATGAAGGGAGCAAAACGTTAGCTTGAGCAAGCCTTTTATATCTGCTTCGTGCCCCTACACTCTTAGTCAAGTACCGTATAACGTCCGGCACATATGCGGTATATTATCGTTCCAGCGTGATGTACTGCATATAAACGGACTTTCAAGCAATATTATGCGTGACAATAGCTGCGGCGGCTGGCTAGGCCCGCTATATGCGGCCGCGAGCGGACGCAACGCTTATATGCAGCCTTCCAAATTTGGCGCGCAAGAAGCGCGCCGAAGCGTTGAGAGAGCGTTACAAAGCAAAAGCTGTAAGGAGCAATGAGTGCGCTTTGAGGGAGAAAGTAAAGCGAAAGGGAAAAGGAGAGAACGAAGAGAAACAAGTGGACGCCTACACGTTGCTTTGATGGCGGAGGAGGAGGAAAGGCTGCGCCGACGGGACCGGGAAGGAGCGAGAAGATGGCGTATGCCGGCATACGAGGTGATTGTTTTCGGCGGCAATTATCGTCATATCTTTGTACCGGCGACGTTATGCGAATGTGTTCGTGTTGTGAAGTGATCTGGCCGCGTCGGTGAACGCTCTCGGTGATGTCAGTGATGTTCAAATCCACCGTTGTTACCGGAAATTGCTAAAAAGCAGTGCAACTTCAACAACTCGTGCGAGTACGACGGCAACACGGGCGATCAGTGGCGGCGGGCCGCCATGTGCGCTGGATCCGCGGTCCCAGGAGTGCGTGCTGTAGAGCTGCGAACCTGTGCCTATTTGGTAGGTCGATTTTTGCTTCCTATACGCTACGCTTACTAAATGCTTAATTTCTACCATTGCATTATTATGAGCCATTAGATAACGAAGGTCGGTGATTTAAATATCTGAACGTGTCGTCGAACACACCAAAACTTACAATGCGAACACGCGCATTGGAAGTTTTGGTGTGTGAAGTATACTTATAACTACAGACGTACACTGTAAAAAAAATTGCTTTGGTTTTACGGCAAATCTGCTGGTAATTTGTGACCGAACACTTTCCGTAAGTAAAGAACGGTCATTTCCGTAGAACGGACAACCGTAAAAATAGAGACTGTATTACAAAACACGAGTGCTTATGTATTCAGAAAACGGAAGACTCTGTATGCTGAATCGTATGGTTCGACCGTTAATGTACAGGTGCTTTCCGTATTCAGAAAACGGAAGGCGCTGTATATTGAATCTGTAGTATACGGTCCAACCGTTAAAATACAGGTGTTTTCGTATCCAGGAAACGAAAGGCTCCGTATGCTGAATTTGTACTATACGGTCCAACCGTTAAAATACAGGTGTTTCTGTATCCAGAAAACAAACGACTCTGTATGCTGAATCTCTACTATACGGTCCAACCGTTAACATACAGGTGTTTCCGTACTCAGAAATAAAAAGGCTCCGTATGCTAAATCTGTACTATACGGTCCAATCGTTAAAATAGAGGTGTTTCATGCATTATGTTTTACAGAGCATATTGATTATTTAGAGAATGTACTATCGGGGACAGAAGTGCCCAAAATGTGCGAATGACGACCGAATTTTATTGGTGCACTTTCTGCTGGGATCAGCCACGCTAACATTTGCATTCGGAAAGTGGTCTGCAACGCAGCTGATAGCGGCTGATAGTGCAGAGATGCAATTTGGTCGACACTCGCACGTCCTGGGCACTTTTGTCCCCGATAGTACATATCCTTTAATGCAAATGTCATGAATGCAGCTCATTGCAGAAGCAGCAGGTTGCTATGGAGAAAACTGTCTGGCCAACACATTGAAATAGCTCAAAAGATCAAACACTTTGCTTTTTGTGATATGAATGAATTGCACGACATATATACAAATAAGTGCAAAATTTTATTCATCAAGTACTTTAGATCACAGAAGCAATTTTATTTTCTTCGACCACTCGTCTTGCACTGTTTCCTGGTGAAAGCTGTTCGCACATGCCTTGCAAGGATAAACTTGCTGCTGTTAGGAGAAACAAATAATATTGGTGAATTTCCATCCTAAAGGAAGTGGCAACAAAAGACAATCACAGAACACAACAAAGCGGTAACTGAAGTATTAAAAAACCATGAACGTGGTTCAACATTGTCAAAACAAGGGATGTTGCTGTAGCCAACATTTCGACAGATACGTGTCATCAGGGCAGCAACTGTTTTCCTTGGCAGCGGTTTTGGATGTGCATAGCTCACTCGCCCCTACCCTCATCTGGTGCATATAGTAGGTCAAGAGAAACTAAAGTGTTAAAATAAAGGTATGAAGGGTGTGTTTCGCAGTGATTGTGATGGAGTGTGTAGGGGCACTGCTGTAAGTTGTTACAATGAGTAGGGATGACCTAAACAGAAAACGATCTGTAGACCTAGTAGACCTATTCTTCCCAGAAATCAACATAGGAATTAAAATAAACTGTTTGGACATTTGGCAAAAAAAGCAATGAAGAATTAGGCAAAATAAACTTTGTAACATGATGTGTCTGGTTAAGATCAGTGGAAATGGCAAATGAAGGTACGTTATCAATAAACATTTCATCAAGATCCGATAAAGAAAAAAAGATATTGGTCAAATATTAAATAAGTAAGGACACCAAATTAAACTGGGTATGACCATAAATAGTAAAGAACAGCCTGTGAAAAAAAATGGGACGGGAAATGATAAAAGGTGCAAGATAGGGAAAAGTTTAGCACTGTTTACTGTATGTTCATGCCACTACTGACGACTTGAAGTTTCAGTCTTCCTGCTGAAGCTGTATTACTTGGATAAGGAAATGGATCACTTTGCAGACAAGTCTATGTTCAGATTCTGTTCAAATCTTCAATGTAATTTTATGGAAGAAAATGGTATGGACAGTCCTACTGGATGGGCATTCATTCAGCAGTACCATCCACAGGTATTAGCTTAAAATTTATTGGTCTCTTTTCCTTAGCTCTTGGGAAATCATTAGCTGATTTTTTTTATAACAGATGCCTTCAAGTTATATCGGTTGGCAGGAGTGCTAGCAAACAACATTATACTTGTTGCAGCAGTCAAAAGTGATATTTGGTAACAATGAGTAAAAGAAGCAAACAGCATTCTACAATACCGATTCAAGTCAACCGAAAAAGCTGCTAAAATGAATGTACCCTGGCCCCCAATACACAATAATTGCACATCACATTGATGCTCATCGTGTCGATCATGCTATTAGAACACTAGGCATCAAGTGAGGAGAATAAGGAGATCAAAAAAATTAAATTGTGGGGTTTTACGTGCCAAAACCACGATCTGATTATGAGGCACGCCATAGTGGGGGATTCCGGAAATTCGGACCACCTGGGATTCTTTAACGTGCACCTAAATCTAAGTAGACGGGTGTTTTCGCATTTCGCCCACATCGAAATAAGGGGATCAGAGGGCACATCCTTTTTTTTCGAACATTAAATGTGCTTCGCATTAATGTTGCCTTCCAACTCCGAAAGGAGCAGTTTGCGAGATGGTGACCGACACATAAGAAAACTCATGACATTCTGTGCAGCAGAACATCACGCGCAAATACACTTTTTCCTGCAAAATGACATACTGTAGTGAAACCTTGTGCACATGTGCCAACCTTAGAATTTGAAAAACACCACAGTGGAAGACACAAAGTGTTAACTTTGCTGGAAAATACTAAAATTATATGATTATTCATTCAAGATTCGCCGACTTTGCTCTCTACAGGTGCTGTAAACAGGCACCCTGCTTTTGCAGTTGTAGCAACAATGATCTGTAGAGCAGATGAGGAGAAATGGTTATAAAGTTTACACAGGAGTATACGCCGCAAATGACAATCCACTTCACATTTTAATCTGGTGGAGGATGCGTACTCCAAAATAGAAGAAACTAGTGTACCCTAAAGATTTCTGTGGCCGATGCCTGTGCACTAGCAGGTACACATAACATGGCAGTTGCAATTATATTTCCACAAGCTATAGTTACTGCAAGCTACTGCCAGTGTACTGGTCCACAGCTGTAATACATTTAGGGCAATTTAAAACTCTCTAATGAATTTATCTCATATGACAGAATTGGAATGCAATATCTTGCAAATAAGTGATGCTGTATGTGCCGTCCCATACAATGAAACACCTTTGAAAAACCTGAATAGCCACCTGGGCCTTGACGAGACGTGAAGTGTATTCTGTGTAAACTAGTAGAGCTGCATAGTGTAAAGCTCTGGAGAGTGCATTTAGTAACAGCTGTGAAGCTTTTTCTTTTTTTAAACTGCACACAGTAAAAACTTCCTTACAGTTTTGAAAAACTCTTTGTATTAAAAAAATTTTCTGCGCGCAAACAAACAATGACAAAGAACCATTTGCTTAGGAACCCAGAGATCTGCTCAATCCAATCAACAGGACACATCAACAGCGCATATAACAACACGTGATAAAAATGCCACGGATCAGCGCGACCCCGTCAACATAAAAACAGCAATGCACATAAAACGAGCACTTAAGATGAAACTATGTTAAAGATAAGATGACAGGAGCGAATTCTCTTTATCTAGCAATGAAACAGAAGGATGACTGATGCATTTTTACTTTAGTTTTGCAATCCAGTGCACTTCCACAA
The DNA here is from genome assembly GCF_013339745.2 of Dermacentor silvarum. Taxonomy (NCBI): domain Eukaryota; kingdom Metazoa; phylum Arthropoda; class Arachnida; order Ixodida; family Ixodidae; genus Dermacentor; species Dermacentor silvarum. The sequence continues at coordinate 67,899,846 of NC_051156.1, forward strand.
TTTCCCTCGCGGTTTGATTTCGTTGCCTAAACAATGTGCCGGTGCTTCTAAGACAAGGTGAGCACGCATGTTCTTGACAATGCATGGCCAAATGCTTACTAGGGCCACCTTTCAGACTGGACAAGTGTTCCCTTAGTCTTGTGTTAATGCATCTTGCAGTCTGCCCTACGTACACATGACCACATGTCATAGAAACCTGATACTCAACATTCTTCACACAATCAATAAATTGGTTCTTATGCGGATGTTTAATACTACTCTTTCTTTGCATCACCCTTACTTTCGAACTTACTTTTTACTCTAGAACACACATTACCTCTTTTGCTTTTAGCCGAAAACACCACTTTTACTTCATAACTCCCAGCCACCTTTTTAAGTCTGTGTGAAAGGCCATGCACATATGGAATCACTGAAACCTTGAAAGCTAATTCTTTCTGCCTTAAATTTTTTGTGCATAGTTCCTTATCCTGTTCAAGTTTTTTCATTAGTCTAGCGCATGACACCAGCATCACAGCGAGCAGGTACCCGGCCTTTCTCAACTGATCAACTTGCTCAAGAAAGGCAATGTTTACAGTGTGGTAACACAACTTCAACAATGCTGAGTGGCAACATGAAATGACTGTGCCATTCTTTACAAGCCTGGAATTGCTTGAGGCATAGTTCATGTAGCTTGTTAACAAGAAACTGTAGCTTCTTATCTACCAGTACTTGCAAAGTAAAATTTAAGCCCTTGCCTAGAGTCAATGGCTTCTACTACTATTGAAGGCTTGACTTTTACTTCAGAAGTACCGGTAGATAACAAGCTACAGTTCCTTTATAACAAGTTAGAAATTCTACCAGAACATGTGTGTTGGTCATTCACGCCCAGAGCTGGAAAACCGTTAATGAACTATGCCTCAAACCATTCCAGGCTTGTGAAGAATGGCATAGTCATTTCATGTTGCCGGTCAGCATTGTTGAAGTCGTGTTACCGCACAGTAAACATTGCCTTTCTTGAGCAAGTTGATCGGTTGAGAGAGGCCGGGTAGGTGCCTGCTCGCTGTGATGCTGGCGTCATGTGCTAGACTTATGAAAAACTTAAACAGGATAAAGAACTATGCACAAAAAAACAAAGCCAGAAAGAATTAGCTTCCAAGGTTTCAGTGATTCCGTATGTGCATGGCGTTTCACACAGACTTAAAAAGGTGGCTGGGAGTTGCGAAGTAAAAGTGGTGCTTTCGGCTAAAAACAAGAGGTAGTGTGTGTTCTAGGATAAAAAGCAAGTTCGAAAGTAAGGGTGATGCAAAGAAAGAATGCAGTATTAAAAATCCACGTGAGAGCCAATTTCTTCATTGCGCGAAGAAAGTTGTGTATCAGGTTCCTATGACATGAGGTCATGTGTACGTAGTGCAGACTGCAATATGCGTTAACACGAGACTAAGGGAACACTTGTCCAGTCTGAAAGCTGGCCCTAGTAAGCATTTGGCTATGCTTTGTCAAGAACATGCATGCTCACCTTGACTTAGAAGCACCGGCATATTGTTTAGGCATCGAAATAAAATCGCGAGAGAAATTGTGGAAGCGCACTGGATTGCAAAACTAAAGAAGGAAAAATGCATCAGTCATCCTTCTGTTTGACTGCTATATTCGCTCCTGTCTTTTCCATCTTAAGTGCTTGTTTAATGCGCATTGCTGTTTTTATGTTGACCGGGTCGCGCTTATCCGTGGCATTTTATCACAAGTGTTGTTATATACGCTATTGATGTGTTGTGTTGACTGGATAGCACAGATCTGGGTTCTTAAGTAAATGGTTCTTCGAAAATAAAACCAGTTGTTAGAACGCGATCGTGCTTGTGTTGCTCCTTTTCTTCGTCCTTGTTTGTTTATGCCCAAAACATTTTTTTAAATGAATCTGTTCCACTTAGGCAGACTCGCAGTTTTGCTTCCTTTTTTTAAAGGTAATGACACGTATGGCTATCACATACATGTACAGTATGACCTTCATTCCAAAACAAAGTGAACAGCACTACCCTATGGGTCAGGTGCCTTGTTTCACACATTCTCCCAAATATTATTAGTGCGGGACGCTGAGGTTGGCAGGGAAACTGATTTATGGAGCAATATAATGTATTAAGTACTCAGCTCTTAATGTTTTCTCTGCTGTTTAAGCATCGTTGGGTCTTATAGTAAGAAAATACGGAATACAACATGCATAATTCACGACGCAACCCCTTTAGAAGTATTTAGTAGTCTGAATTATTATGGATTGCATATTTAGATTAGAAGAAGAAATTTCATTCCACTGCAAGAATGGTATCATCCCAATAATTCTTGCATTTGGTGCTATATTTACTTTTATTTCTGTTGGAATGTAGATGCATCGACAGCGATATCGCTTGACATGTCTTCGATTGACTGTTTCTCCAACTTAAGCAAACTCATATTCTGAAATGACCTTGTAGATGATACCAAGAACTTGCTCAGCAGGAGTATGTCTAACATTCACGAGATCTGAGGCTCTTGAACGCACATCTAAGAAAGCCTGGGGTGCCATGCTGCTCTGTCATTTAATCAGCAAGTTTCTGGAAATCATCTATACATTTTCTTGTGATGAATGTAAATTTGCTTGGACGGGAGAAACATGGAACTTGAACAGGTGAATTATGCAGCATAAGAACGATCTCAGCAAGAAGCAGGCATCAAGCATTGTTGCTCAACACGCATAAACCGTCAATTAAAAGAATTATTGGGATGATTTAAAATTCTGGTAGTGTAATGAAATTTGTTTTCTAATCTATATCTAAACTCCTTGATTATTCAGCCTACTACCACTACCTTAGCCAGAAACATTCATAGTCATTATGCTACCTATGCCAAATTATTCCGACCAATATTCAAGCCTTCATAAGCAGTTTTTTTTTTCACTGCCAATTCTCTGAGGGAGAAGAGGTGTCCTATTTCTCTCTACCTATTTCTCGTTCACTGTTCACTCTCAAACTGCATTAAGCTTGAGCAGGTTCTATGCTTAAAGCTGTGATTCCCTTTACCTCTGCAATCTTTGACCCACCTGGTTAGCTAAGTAGGTAGAAAAACTGAGTTGGACTTGTGCCCCAAGGAACCTTTGCACGGTGGCTCGAGGAGCAACTGCTTGTGGCATGGAGTGGCTCAAGCTGTGATGAGTTCACTTTGTAAAATCCTGCTGGTTACTGCTGGCCCGTCTTTGCCGGAACAGGAATGAACGTTGGCAGTCTACAGTCTCGGTTTCTTCCTTGAGCGCCATGGCCATGTAAAGAAACCGTCTCGACAGGCTGCATAAAAAAGGATAATTTTCTGAGCTAAGTCTTTTTTCCTAAAAGAACCCATTTAAAGTTGTATTTGTAACTTTGCGACACTTTCCGGGTGATGCTAGCGGTACTTCATTGCACAATGCCACAATCATGACTGAGCTGTGGCCATTCTGAATGCAGCTTGCAACACGTGACAAGACCATATATACAAATGCAACCAAAATAGTAAACATTTGTTGTAGCTTCTGTATATGGCACTATTCGAATGAGACAATTGTAGCACTCTTCTCAGCTCAGTAAAGTTATTTCTAGTTATTTTACTTTTCATGAGGAAATTGCCATGAGCTTCTCTTGAAAAGTAAGTAAACATTCTTGTTTCAGTTTATTCTTCAAATTCTTGCATCACAAATGGATATCAGAAACCCATTTACACCACAGGCAGAGCTCCATATGTTTAAAAACATTATAAATCAAAGACAATACCACAATTTTCATAATCGTGTCATGCTAGTATTATTGGTGGCTATGGCTGCTTCAAGCAATTATTTTTCATTAAGGCGGAAACAGTTATCATCTCAAATTGTTTGCAGCAAGGGTGTACAATCCACAAAATCAATCAAAAAGGTCACGTGCTCACTATTCAAACATTTAGGATAGGTTACATACAACAGCTAATAAAGAATGCAAACTTGAAAATCTCAACTGAAGAAGAAACCAGTTTTTGAACATGGAGCAAAATGCCACCAGCTCATGTGGAGTACACCCTTACTATGTACTCCAAGCGAAGAATGTTGTTACAGCAATGCTTGAACACTATATGAATGTAATAATCAACAACCAAACCTTAAGCAGAATCTTAACACCACTAAACAAATCGTGCTTCGAAGATTCCTGATCCGAAATTCTCAACAAATTGTTCTGGTGTTGTACGTGTTAAGCTTGTTGTGCGTTCTGAAATGCAAGCTCACAACATCTACAATTTCTCTAAAGGCAATATCAGCTTTGTCAAGATAGGTATGACGTGCAGATAAAGTGGATAATGCATGACATCATGAACACTCAGATGTGTTTACCATTGGGCTCACTCTTGCAGCCATGAAATTATGATGCAGACACATTTTACGTTGAAACCGGTTTTGTGGAGTACTGCATGCTTCCCAGGCTTCTCCAGTTGTGAGAGCCGTCTCCCCTACACAAATGAGTGATGAGGAATAAAAAAAGAATTTCACCATGCAACAATATGTTGGTCATTTCCTAGTATGCAGCAGGCTTTTTGACTCCTAGCTTGCCTCACACAAATCTACCATGCACAGTATTTGCTTTGCCCAAGCATCAGCCACTTTACGATGCAATGTGTACAGAGCCCTTGCTCTTAGTTTTTCTGCTTTGGAAACAGTTACCGTGTGTTCAGCTGGCATCGAGAAAGGGGACATAAAATACTATGTGCACCACTGATCTCTACTATGTTTTGCTGGATGCCGCTTTGCTGCCCACAGAGCCAGGGGTAGATGAAGCCAGCAGAAATGCAGTGTCGTGCAGCGGCTTGTCCCAAAAGTAGGGCATACGCTGCACTTACTAGTGTGTGCCGTTGCACAATATTGCTGCCATAAAAATTTTTCTTCGTGGTTTTCCACATCTAGGCGATGTCTCCACATGTCTGGTGAGAGCTGTTACGATGTTATGAACCCGTACGTGATAAGTTTTTCTTACAGAAAGCATTTTCTGATTGACAAGTGTTTTCAGCACGCGCCACTCATGTTAGCGATGCTGTCAGTGCTGTGATGGAAAATTCTGGACGTCTTCTCGAAATACTTCTCTGGACTGCTTCGGTAGCTTGCGGCACAAAGGGCAAGCATTATAGCAGAAGAAATGCCGCACTCCTGTGCAGGTGAAATGCCACAGCAAAGTCGTGAAGTACCAACTTCTGGGACAATGGCTTCAGTCGAAGGCGCTCAATGCGCTATCCAGCCCCCCATAGTAGAGCTCAGTGGTGTTCAACTTTTTATACTAGCTTTGCTATCTAGTCAGAACATTGGAAACAGCTCCCACCTTACTTTTCTCAACATGAAAACCGAAAGTCGCATCACTGTATTGATTCTATGGCTTTAGTTTTCTAAGCGAACTGCCTGCATATTCTAGCATGTTGTTAAAAAATAGTTGGCACATTTTTACTGTTACAAGACAGGTTAGTTGACTGACAGAAATGTGAAACATGTTACCAGCACTCCGATAGGATGCAAAAAGCAGAATTGAAATTTACTTGGCACAGGGGCTACAGCAGGCACGTATGGTTACTGTATGCTCTATTGTTGTTTCAAGCAAAAGTTAAGTTTTTATGCTGTATTTCTACTTATTCTGAACCATCAAACTGCACAATCAATGTTCCAAGTTTATACATTCTTGGCGTTTGATTGCCCATGTAATTTATTTCCTATGAACACAGGCAGTAATCCCTGTATAATAAGCAAAATGAGTTAGAAAAAGAAAAGCCGTGATAATAGTCCACAATTGCCGAGGGCAGAAGTAATGGCTGATAGCACTTAATTGAAGCTACATAAATATTCAGTTTTCTCACAGCTTGTTCAGCAAGTAATAAAGAGGTATGCTGTACACCTTTACATGACCAATGCAATCTGGTGAGAGACTGTGCACTGAGTCTGCTTGGTTGTGTTCGGCAGTTTGACTTTGGTATTTTGCTACACATAATTCCTTGGGTACTCGTAGCTTACTTTGCCATAAAATGGAACTTGGAGCAGTGGTCATCTATACATAAATATTTGCACATAAATAATGCAACCACAATGACAGCATGATGAGAGGGGGCAATATGAGACTCAGAAAACGAAAAAAAATATTACGATTATAATGTGACGTGATGCCACAAGAAAACAAAGCAATGCATAGAAGCAGATGGCGCTTCCATGCCACCAAGATTATTTACTAAATAGGCAGCGCTTCAGAAGTGCCCGCGACACAATTGAACAAGGCAAAGCTGCGTTTGCTCCACACGCAGTAGCGATCACAGCATTGTTGCCAAGTGGTTTATATCGCCGCAGTTATTTCAAGTTTCAAGAAAATGTACAGAAGAACAATCTGCTTTATAGTCTTAAAGAATATAACATGAAGTACATTACAAGGCCAGAAACATTCCTAGAAAAGTTGCCTTATATTTGCTTAATTCGGCAAGCAGCATGGCTTGTTTTACATAAAATACATTTTCATGATACCGCAGTGTGCAGGGTGTTATAGACAAAGTGAAAAACATTCAGCCCATATACCACACTATGACGGTATGCAATAATTGTAATCTCCTAATCTAAAAGGTGTAGCTGATTTTACAAAAGTTGACATTCTTCAATCTGAGCCCTGTAAATTTTAACACGCAGGGGCACCCCTTGGCTAAGCAATAGGGATGTAATGTGTATGCATACAAGCATTACCCCATGCATTTGTACCACATTGCCCAAAAGAAATCAATTTTCCCGTCCAAGTCTGCCTCATGCAAGACTGGAATTAAAGCATATGTTTATACAGTCATCCAAACAATAACACTTCATTTTCACATATGAAATTCATATAAATAGATCTCTCTTGATGCCAGCCTCCTGGAATCCTGAACCTTGCTGCATGCTTTAGAGAAATTATAGTAGTAGCACTTTACTCAAAAGTTATTTAGGGCTACAGGGCTGCAGTGTTGCAGAACACACCTACAAATGCCGCATTTCATGCGTAACAACTTGGTTGATTTGCTTGAACAACCTATCAAGAGCAAATTAAAATTCCTTCCTGTTTAGCATTTTTGCCTGCTAGACCACAATCGAATGTCATCAGTATATTAACTTGGAGAAACAAATCTGGCTTATACGGGGTGTCCCAACACACAAAGGTTTGAAAATATGCAAATGCTACGTATCTGGGCACAACCAAGGTAAAGTTTGCCATCACCTGGAGATACTCACTTTTTTTGCATTCTGCCTAATTGCATAATTAAGTGTAAATTATTTAATCAACTTCTCAAATATTAAAATCACATGAAATACGTGCTACATGAAAGTTTTTCTGAGCGTGAAAGAAGCCACGAATACACGCAAAGAGCCTCGAGCGGCCATTCATGGGCAATTTT